>NC_068316.1:2408808-2556308 GCF_025860055.1 Xyrauchen texanus
GGGTGGACTACTCTTCACCGGCCTTCCCAAAATGACCATTTGACAGCTTTGGCTCATGCAAAATCATTATGATTGAATGAGCTAATAAAAAGTGTGCGGTCTAAACAAGATGAGGCAGCATTTACTGAAGCTGTTATGCCACTTGCATTTGGAACATCTTCCAGAAGATGCCAGTTGTGCCACTTTCAAATCCAGACTTCACTGCATAAAGAATAGAATGGCCACAGTCTCCCAAGCACATCATCCAACAATGGACCGCAGAGTTTATAATGGATGAAACACACTGCGGCTGGTGTGCTCAGGGGGTGGAGCCAGAAGGGTGGCAGTTGCCACGTTAAAAATGAGCTTTGCCACTTGCCACACCAGCTCAGATCCCGCTCGTGTCCTGGAGAAGGTGCGCGATGGCTTAACCTATCATGTCGCGCATGATCCATAACAATGTTCTGCCCGTGTCTGGGAGGACACAGCGTTCCCCCCATCCCTACCATCAGACGAACTTACTGGATGCCACCCCTTACTTGACTCTTGCCACCCCTGCCAAACAGTCCTGGACATGCCCCTGTCATTGTATGACAAAGACATACACAAAATGAAATTGGTTGCACGTAACACACACACATACACTCACACACACTCGCACACACTGTCACACACACACACGCACATACACTCACACACACTTGCACACACTGTCACACACACACACACACATACACTCACACACACTCGCACACACTGTCACACACACACACACACACATACGCTCACACACACTCGCACACACTGTCACACACACACACACACATACACTCACACACACTTGCACACACTGTCACACACACACATACACTCACACACACTCACACACACACACACACACACACACACTCACACACACTGTCACACACACACACACACACACACATACACTCACACACACTCGCACACACTGTCACACACACACACACACATACACTCACACACACTCGCACACACACACACATACACTCACACACACTCGCACACACTCACACACACACACACATACACTCACACACACTCGCACACACATACACACGCACACACACCCGCACACTCACACACACTCGCACACACACACACACTCACAGACACACACACACACACACACACACTCACACACACTCACACACACTCGCACACACATACACACGCACACACACCCGCACACGCACACACACTCGCACACACACACACACACACAGACACACACACACACACACACACACACACACACACACACACTCACACACACTCGCACACACACACACACTCGCACACACACACACTCACTCGCACACACACACTCTCACACACACACACACACTCACACATACACACACACACACACACACACACTCACACACACACACTCTCACGCACATACACACTACACACACACTCTCACGCACATACACACTCACACATACACACATAATGAACATTAAACATTAATGTCATTAAACGAATGTAATTTTACTTCAGAAAACCACCTTCATTCAATTCATTCTCAAGATTCACACTTTCACTCTTTGTCTCAACCCTGATATGCTGAAAACATCACTTACTGAGGAGGCCGATTGCACCACCTTTAGTGAGTCGCTGACGCCCCCCTTTACATGGCGCCCCAATGCAATGCATACCTTGCATATATGGTTTTCACGCCTCTGTTGGTAACAGAATATTTGTGTTTGAATGCTGCAGCATCCAGGCCACTAGGTGTAAGTGTAAGCCAATGTAAGCCACTTTTTCACTATTAATTCTCCTCCCTGCCCAGTAGGTGGCGATATGCATGAAGAATGTGAATCACCAGAAAAAGAAGAAGAAGAATGTGAAAGTGAAAGTGGAGATTGATAGTAAAACATACTTAAATATTGATCTGTTTCTCACCCACACCTATCATATAACTTCTGAAGACATGGATTAAACCACTGGAGTCTTATGGATTACTTTTATGCTGCCTTTATGTGCTTTTTGGAGCTTCAAACATTTGGCAACCATTCACTTGCATTGTATGGACCTACAGAACTGAGAAATTCTTCTAAAAATCTTCAAAGTCGTACACATCTGGGATGGCATGCGAGTGAGTAGAAGATGAGAGAATATTCATTTTTGGGTGAACTGTCCCTTTAAACAAAAACCCAACAAATGTAGTTAGATTTCTCTGAAAACAAGATTTCATGTCTTATGTCATTCTGCTTCACAAATAACTCTTTCTTGTTTTAAGGATGTTTATATATTTTCCTCGGCAAATAACAAGCTAAGTAAAAAAAAACAAACAACAAAAAAAAAAACAGTGCATCTACCGCTTTACATGGCATCATGTTTAAAGAGTAGCACATACAGTCTGAAGTACAGCTGCACCCAACTTAGAGGCATGAACAGTTGGGTTTCTGTTCATGTCTCACGCCCCTCTCTATTTCAATGTGGCCTGTTCAGTGGGCAGGGTGCCCCGCAGTGAGAAGGAAACAATCCGCAGCCCGGATCCAGCCTTGTTTCTTATGATGAGATGCTGATGTGTGATATTAGTGCTGACCAATAGCAGCAAGAGGAGGGGAGGTCTCGGCATGACAACCATGCTGTTACCCAAGATAAATAAAGCTTCAAATAATCCCTTGTCTGAAACTATTAATTCCTTCTCACACTAACCCGAGTGGGATAAAAAACAGTGTAAAAGACAGAGACGAAACACAACTCACAGTACACTGAGTTTGAAGAGAGTGTTATTTTAAATGAGCGTAATCTTCATATCAGGCCCACTGAAGCAGCAGGGAACCTGATACAGTTAAAGATCAATGAGTGGCTATTAGTTGTTCATTTGTCTCTCCGAAGCCACTGCAACTGTGTCAGGATACAGTATTAATGCTCCAGTAACATTACATAAAGACCAATTCATCATTCACCCAAATATGAAAATACTGTTATTATTTACTCACCCTCATGAGGTTCCAATCCCGTATGCTGATATTTGATCTGTCGGACACATTAAGATTGAAATGTATACAGCGTATATTACACGCATGTGGCATTGTGGCTCTCTTAACCATTGTGCGACCTTCGGGACATTTTTGTCTTTTCTATTTGAGATTTTTCGATCATTTTGTCTGTGTTAATGCCAACGGCATCAATTTTGCCAAAGTTGTGTATATTGGGGGGAATTTTGATATTTCAACCTCCTAAAATAAGTTCCTATAATACATCTATAATACACTGTCTACGCAAAATAGTTACACTCAGGACCTTCAGGACAAAAATATCCCCATTGAAACCCTTTAAAACTGCCTATGGAGCAAATACATGCTTTTCCCCTATTTTCTGTATTATAGAGCACTGCAGACCAGCTGAATAAATCATGCAGCTATAATTGTGCAGGTGTGTTGGTATGGATGTCAGAGTGTGTTTTGTCTGAGTGTATTGAGAAATGTGTGTGTGTGTGTGTAAAAAACAACAGTGGCATTATGTAAACAAACTGGCATTTAAAGGGTTAAAATCCTTGTGTGTGTGTTTATATGTGAGTGTGTGTGTTTGACTGTGTGTGTGTGTTTGAGTGTGTTTATATGTGAGTGTGTGTGTGTGTTTGAGTGTGTTTATATGTGAGTGTGTGTGTGTGTGTGTGTGTGTGTTTATATGTGAGTGTGTGTGTGTGTGTTTGAGTGTGTTTATATGTGAGTGTGTGTGTGTGTGTTTGAGTGTGTTTATATGTGAGTGTGTGTGTGTGTTTGAGTGTGTTTATATGTGAGTGTCTGTGTGTGTATTAGTGTGTATATATGTGAGTGTGTGTGTGTGTGTGTGTGTGTTTGTGTGTTTGAGTGTGTTTATATGTGAGTGTGTGTGTGTGTGTGTGTGTTTGAGTGTGTTTATATGTGAGTGTGTGTGTATTAGTGTGTATATATGTGAGTGTGTGTGTGTGTTTGAGTGTGCTTATATGTGAGTGTGTGTGTGTGTGTGTATTAGTGTGTATATATGTGAGTGTGTGTGTGTGTGTTTGAGTGTGTTTATATGTGAGTGTGTGTGTGTGTATTAGTGTGTATATATGTGAGTGTGTGTGTATATATGTGAGTGTGTGTGTGTGTGTGTGTGTGTTTGAGTGTGTTTATATGTGAGTGTGTGTGTGTGTTTGAGTGTGTTTATATGTGAGTGTGTGTGTGTGTGTTTATATGTGAGTGTGTGTATTAGTGTGTATATATGTGAGTGTGTGTGTGAGTGTGTATATATGTGAGTGTGTGTGTGTGTGTGTGTGTGTGTGTGTGTGTTTGAGTGTGTTTATATGTGAATGCAAGTTATGATGTTTGTTAAATAAATTAACTAATTGAAAGTGGAAATGAATATTACAATATTATTATGGCAGTTTTTATGTGGACATTTTTGTCCTCTAAGGACCTCTGAGTAACTTTTTTAAATTGACCCACAAAGGTTATTAGTGGCTCTCTATGTGACTCATAATCATCTGATTAATATCATCCATTACATTTCTATTTCTATTGTTGTGTGCGAAGGGCTTCTTTAAGTTTGGAAAATCCTCATATGTGTTACTCATCTGTATTTAGAAGAGAATACAGGACACAAAAGGGAAACAGAAAGTGGATGTTAATGAAGCCACGGGCTCATGTGAGTTTATGTGAGACAGAGGTTTATAAATATACTAACATTAATAACAGTGCAGGATATTCTAGTGCCATAAACATCTATTAGATAAAATAATATTTTTCATTTGGTAAATTATACAGTAACTGCTAAATGCTCACATATCTGTGTCTACCCTTTAGAAAAGGCTTAGTAATCCACACATAATTATCACATTCAGAGTCAACAATGCTTTATTGGCATGATTGTTAATGTATACAGTACTGCATAAGCATATAAAGTATAGCAAAGGCAATTATAGAAAATAATAAATAATGTGAAGTAGCCTAAATAAAGAAATGAAGGAAATGAACGGGAGAAGAAAACAAAGGGACAAGGTAAAAATAATAATAATAATAGTAAAATAATCTAATAAATACATTTAAAAAATGACAAATAAATAATAAATAAACTAAAAATACAAATAAATACACCTAAACTATTATGTAAAAATAAACTAGTCAACAAAGCTGAAATATCTTGTTACTTTCATTGCAAATATTTAAAAGTCTTTTAGCTCATTTAATTATTCATGAGGACCGTCCGCTATCAGCCAATGAGCGCGTCACAATTTGCATCGAAGCGCCTCATACGCTCACGCCTCGGTGCGTGCACACACAAACTGTCAGATTACCGGCTATGAATCACGGGCGTAAACTGTCTGATACCTGAAGTTATACAGACACCGGACACAAGGTCCCATCCACGGACGACCAACATGAGCGAGAGATTTATGGTCGTGCCGGTGGCGCACGGCGATGAGAGCGCATGTGGAGACGGAGCGGACGAGGACTCTGTGTTTGACGCCGCCGGTGATTGTGAAGGAGAACACGCGGAGTGGCAGAGATCGGTGCCCATCCTCCGGTACAACAGAGAACCCAACAAATACGGTGAGACGGGCAGGGTAGGGTTAACACTGCGAACAACATGACTCGTCGAACTAAAACGCTCCCGAAGCGCAGGCTTGACGCGCAGTCCGCTATATGTTGTTGATAATAACAGAAGCGCTCGCGCGACTCTGCGGCGTTTCCCGCGCAACAGTTAACTGTAATTGTGGCGCGAAGTGTCAAAATGGTGATCAGTTAGTGAAATGAAGATTCACAATCGATTTGGCATTAATAAATGAGGTAGGTTACACACAATCGAACTTTTTCCGAAAGATATATGTATTCAAAAATAATTAAGCTAATTGAAGAGTTTCATATATGGAATATTATTTATTTCAGTCATATGTTATTTATTGTTGTCATTTCCCTCAGGGTGTTTAACTCCCCATGGCCGTTAGTTTCGCTGCTGTTCAATAACACACACACACACACACACACACATACATGTTCATTTAAACATGTTCTGTCATGAATAAAGTGACAGCTGAGACTGTTTCAGACAAAATATCCTAGGCATTTGCTCTTCAGTTATAGTTTGTAATCTGATAATTTAACATTTAGCATCAACTGTAATTGTATATTACTACTGCTCAAACATTTAACCATCTCAGCGAAGTTTAAAATAAAATATTCAAAATTGGGACACAACTATCAAAGCAAGAAAAGTAAGAAATAAGAAGGGCTTCAAACAGAGTAGCTCAAAACCGCTTATGCGCATCCTGAATGCAGAATAATGCACATTTAAAAGTGCTTTTAAAACTGCAAGATTGCAACAAACAAACAAAAAATACTCCGTAAGAGAAGTGTTTTCTCATACTGACATGGTACTATAGTAATAACATGATTTTTGAACATGAAAATACCATTTGTTTTGGCTATGATAATTGTTTTAAATATACTACCATGTTTAGTTCCATGGTAAGTAACACCATGTTTTTTGGTTATAGTCCCTGTATTGTTATTCTGTTTTTATGTAATACCATGATTTTTGGCCATGGTATTACAGTAATACCATGTTTTTTTGGACATGGAACTATAGTTATAACATATTTTTATATGTTACCATAATTTTACCGTAGTAATGCTAGTATACCATGTTTTTGGTCATGGCTCTATATGTTAATACCATATTTTAGATGTTACTATAGTAATGCAATGTTTTTTGGCCACGATACTACATTAATACCATGGTATTTATTGGTATATTTTTATGTTACCATCATTTTACCATAGTAATATCAGTAATACCATGCTTTTTGGTCATGGCATTCTATGTTATTACCATATTTTTAGATGTTATTATAATTTTACCATAGCAATAACTAGAGCTCCACCGATATGTGATTTTTGAGAACGTTGGCGATACTTGACCGATCAGTACTGTATGTTTAGTATCAGTCAAATGCTGACCATTAAAATAAAGAATAAATAAAAATAAAATAAATAGCTAAATAAACATCAGTACTCTATGTTCAGTATCAGTCAGTTGCTGACCATTAAAATAAAGAATAAATAAAATAAATTGCTAAATAAACATCAGTACTGAATGTTCAGTATCAGTCAAATGCTGACCATTAAAATAAAGAATAAATCTAAATAAAATAAATAGCTAAATAAACAAGTACTGTATGTTTAGTGTGTCAAATGCTGACTATTTTAATACTGCCAGTCAGTTAGGGTCAGGTTGTAAAACAAGAAGCATTTACACATTTATTTACATTTACATGTATGCATTTTGCAGATGCTTTTATCCAAAGCGACTTACAGTGCAATTATTACAGGGACAATCCCCCCGGAGCAACCTGGAGTTAAGTGCCTTGCTCAAGGACACAATGGTGGTGACTGTGGGGTTCGAACTAGCGACCTTCTGATTAACAGCCCTGTGCTTTAGCCACTACACCATCACCATTCCATTCGTTGCATTTACACCTGTCGAGTGTACGAGTCAGTGGAAAACCAGACTTTTAAATATTACATTTTGTAAATGCAACGACTGGAATTGTTCAGTTGAAGGAGGTACCAAACTGTGAATCCTGAACAAAACAGTTTGGTGAATAAATGTTTACACATTAGCTTCCACTCAGCTGACAATCTTTGGAAGTAGCTACATGGTTAGCTAGTTAGCTATGAGCTTGTTGCCACGGAGAGTAAAAGATGGACCAGCATTGCGTCTCACCAACTAGGTAACAACGCTGTGTGAAATCTAAACACAACAAACACAATCCACCACCGCATCGTTGTCTGCTGAGCTGCAAAAAGATGCTCTGATGTTTACCTTTCAATCTGCTACATTACTGACTGCACTGACAAACTATAGCTGACTAACACAACAAACAGATGTGATAAACGGGAGTGACATGGTTGTCAGGGACAGGGTTAACGTTATATTAGATATATTGAAAAGGGAAAAAGATGAGGTCATTATTTATTAACTTTCCAGTGTGTATTTCACAAACTAGTTAGCAACTTACCGAGAAGACACCGCTTAACACCGCACTGTTTAACTCCACCCTGTCTGCAGAGCCACCGTCAGCTCAGAGTCAGCTCGGAGTGCGCTCTACTGGATAAACTACGTTATGACACCAATCCTAAAGCATTGTTTTCTGCATTATATGTTCTGAAAAAAGGTTTTCATATCTGCGTATATCGGTACACATATACACCGATACCGGCCGACTGATATACCATGTTTTTTGGTCATGGCCCTGTATGCAAATACCATATTTTTTAATGTTACTATAGTAATACTGCTATTTTTGGCCATTGTACTATGTTAAAGCCATATTTTTAAATGCTGCCATAGTGTTACCATAGTAACGCCAGTAATACCATGTTTAATGTTTATGGTACTATAGTTATAGCATATATTTAGATGTTACCGTAGTAAAACCATGTTTTTTTGGCCATGACACTATGTTAATACCATATTTTTATATGTTACCATAATTTTACCATAGTAATACCAGTAATATCAAGTTTTTTGTTCATGGCTCTATAAGTAAATACATGTTTGTCATGAAAAAACATAAAGTAGTTTAATAAAATATTATTAAAACATTCACTTGTATGTTCAAATCAAGCACACCTGTGGGAGGGTTTAGTTTAATATAAAACAAAATACACACTTTCAGAAATAATTAATGATTCTTAATGATTCATTTTATACCCCTTTTGATTGTCCTGAATGAAATGAGAGCAAAGCCATACTAGATGATAGCCTAGTGTTTTATGGATCATGAAGCCAGTTTGTTGTTACATGACTGCCTAATTTTAGGGGCTTGTGTAGACGTGTCTTGGGACAGTTTTCATGCTCAGCTGTCTTCATGAATTACCATGACACATCTGTTTGTTACCTGGGCTAGAACTCTAGCAACCTACATCTGAAAATACAAAAGCAATGATTTACACGAGCCATTCTGTTTTTATGGCTTTAAAGGTGTTTATTTGTGCACTGAATCATATTTACAGTTCAGTAGTTTATGCAGTAAACGTCCGAGTTTATTTAAAGACGTCCACATCAATGTAATTTGAAGGAAGGTGTATAGCCACTTTAATGTGTTTTACGGACCCTATCTCTCTCAATCTGGTGTCATATTTTATCTTTGATAGGTATGAAAGCTTCCAATAAGTCCCTCATTATATTTAACACTGTTAACGAAGGCCTCTAAAAACCAAAGTGTCTTTGAGTGTCGACGTCAGCTCCGGTCACAGTCTTAAGAAGTCTAAAGTAGGCTATGAATTTAATTTAAAGGAAATTTAACAGTAAGATTTTAAATGAAAGTTAACCTAATACAATGCAAAATTGAAGCTCACCGTCTTGTTTCAAAAGTTTTCCTAGGTGTTAATCATGTCAAGATTTTTTGTAATGTACTCACAAAAGCTTTTATCGCAGCTTGAAAAGCATTAACAGTTGATTTGAGAGCATAGGTTGGTCTATAGAAACATTAGTGTCATTTGTTGGCATGTAAAGCATCTTGCCGTTGGAAAAGTGCAAATGGGAGTCATCTTCCAGATGGCTGGGCTGGGAGCATTGGATTGGGTTACACACTCATTACGGGAGTCAAGAATATCACTATTCATATGTGGCGATGCTGTCATATCCCTTACTAACAAACTTGGAACAAGACAAAGGCCTTTAATATTAAGGCCATATAAAGCCTGTTTATGCTTTGCATTGAACCTATGCGGTTACGGCATAACCTCTCCAAAAATGTAACTGTGGTGTTACTAATATGAAGATCATAGCAGCTGTAATCAGTCAAGTCATTTTTATTTTCACAACGCACATCATTTTAATGCAGCTTAAAAGATAATGGAAGCGGTAATATATATATATTTTTTATTTATTTATTTTCCCGCTCTTTTTCTCCCAATTTGGAATGCCCAATTCCCAAGGAGCTCTAAGTCCTCGTGGTGGCATAGTGACTCGCCTAAATCCGGATGATGGAGGACGAATCTCAGCTGCATCCGCCGCGTCTGATACCGTCAAATCGTGCATGAAATAATCCCCTTTATTAGCTTTTGTGACCGCTTATTTTTAATTGCATTTTTTGCATATAAATACATTTTTTATAATGACACTAAACTTACATTTTAAAACTTAATAATGTGCCATTGTAGAGTGATGGCTTAATTTTGTTTTAAAACAATTACTTGTGTAGCCTTATGCTGCGTTCACACCGGACGCGAATAGCGCGTCAGGCGTGAGTGATTTCAATGTTAAGTCAATGCAAAGACGCGTTACGCGCGTAAAAAATTCCTGCGGCGCGAATGAGGCGTAGAGCACGGCGCGGTAGACGCGAATTCGCCTCATTCGCGCGTCAAGTTTGCGCGAATGCCGCGAATTGAGCGTCTGGCGCGTTACGCGCGAATGGTGCATTTTGTGCATTCACGCGTTTGACGCGAATTCGCGTCTGCCGCCCGAGTTGAAAAATCTGAACTTTGGCGTCAATTTGCGCCGCATTAACCAATCAGGAGCCTAGCTGCCTGCTGTCACTCAGGAGGTAAAGTGATGTAAACTCCCGCTCGGAATCTTTCATTCCAAAATCACTGACAGCTAACTTATGGAGGAAAAATGAATTCTTGCTGTAAGCAGTCACCCAGAATTGTACGATTCCACTTCATATTTTTACAGAGACAGGAACAAAAAGGACCTCGCTTGGAAGAGGGTCAGTGAGGAGATTGGGCAACCTGGTAAGTTGTAAATACAAATTAATCTTTAATATTTGTCCACTTCTTTACGATAGAAATGCTACAGTCACTGTAATTTCTTGAACAAGAACATGTGGACATCAAAACATGCAAACTCAGAGCGAGGGTTTACAGTTTAAGCGTCACGCGCGTAAATTTCGCTTCAAACTTTTGTTTTTTACGCGCGTCAATTTCGCTCTTGACGCGCGAATGGATTCAAAGTGGTCAAGCGTATAACTAGACGCGGTAGGCGCGAATTTGACGCGCTATTCGCGTCCGGTGTGAACGCAGCATTACATAGTTAAGAAACAGCTACATGCAATAGGGGTTGAATAATTATGACATTTACATTGACATTTATTCATTTGGCAGACGCTTTTATCAAATCATCTTAAGAAGACAGTAGTATGAAAAAGTGCCATATTACAAAGTTTCACTAGCATCAGAATACATTTAGTATAGTAGTGGTACGATGAAGCCGAAAGTCCCGGAAAGTGTTTTGGTGCCTCTTTGTGTTGGTACAGCAAGGCCACGCACCTTAGCCGACTGCAGGCTTCTAGTGGGCACGTAGCTCTGCAGAAATGATTTTAGGTATGCTGAAAAAGACCCAGTGACTGTTTTGTATGCCAGCATACAGACAAAGAGCGGTGTAACATGTGCACAAGTGGTGGTGGTGTAGTGGTCTAAAGCACATAACTGGTAAACTGGAAATCAGAAGGTCGCTGGATCGATCCCCACAGCTACCATCATTGTGTCCTTGAGCAAGCCACTTAAAGCTGCATACACACTGCCAGCGACATCGCGCGCAACAGCGACTCCATCCCATTCATTTTCAATGAGAGCACAGCGACTTCCGGCGACACGAGCTGTCGCGACCGTTGGCGACTAGATGTGGGCGTGTACAGCGACGCGACAAAGTTGAGACAAGTTCAACTTTATTGAAATGAAGAGCGACTTACGGAAGCGACAGCCAATAGGAGAGAAGAAGGGAGAGCTCACGTGATCCTTCTCTTTCTCTCTCTCTCTCTCTCTCTCAGCTCCTGCAGTAACGGAAATATGGATGAAAGGCTAATTCTTGCTGTTAGCAATTTTCCAGCGCTCTATAATATGGATATGGTATATCCAGCCGCAGCTCTTGCACCAGCCGGTGGTACTCGCCGTGCTGACTCCGAGATTGTATGGTTTTGTGGACCCAGACAGACCGGCGTTTGCGTTTTCGCCGCAGATAAACAGCCGCTATGGCAAACAGCACGCCTTGTTTCTCGTTCATCTTTGATATAAAGCATTTTATGTACTGATTCCATTTATATTTAGTCTTTTCCCTCCAAAATGTTTGCTTTTAGCGGCAAGAAAAGCGATTTGCTGTCAAGAGCAATGGAATGACATTATCCGCAAATATCATTTATAAACGTTACTAGGCAACCAGTAGTGGGAACGCCCACTAGCAACTTCACCGCCAGCCACTGGCGACCTGCAGCGACAAAGTCTCTGGCAGTGTGTACGCAGCTTAACTCCAGGTTGCTTCAGGGGGATTGTCCCTGTAATAATGGCTCTGTAAGTCGCTTTGAATAAACGCGTCTGCCAAATGCATAAATGTAAATGTGGATCATTTGCAGGGGTCTAATTGCACATGCAGGGAGGCCTGCAATGAGTCCAGTCTAGTTATGACAAGTGACTGAACAAACAGTTGTGTGGCATGTTCAGAGAGGAAGGGTCGTATCTTCCTGATATTGTAGAGTGTAAATCTACATGATCTTGCGGCCTTTGAGATGTGGCCTTGAAATTAAGTTGGTTATTGATGGTTATCTAACTTTGGAAGGCGTTACTGTAGTTGAAACTAGCTGCAAGGTGTTCATCACATCACAGTTCCTGTGATGCCCAGCGAAGAGAGGGTTGTGAGTAAGATCTGATGTGCCTGACTGTGTGAAAGGCTGCAGAATCAGGACGGACGATCTGTATTCAGCTTTCGCCCGTCTCAGCATCTCAGTGACAGAGAGCAGGGCAGTCCCGGTGGAGTGTCCACTTTTGAAATCTGACCGATTATCATCCAGCAGTTTGTTCTGGGAGAGACTGGTTGAGATTTGATTGAAAACTGCCCTTTCAAGTGTTTTTGTCATGAATGGGATGAGAGAAACCGGTCTGTAGTGTTCTATCTGTGTGGGGTTAAGTGCAGTTGTTTTTTGCAGCGGGGTTACTCGAGTCTGCTTAAATGTATTGAGAAAAGTGCCTGTATGTAGAGATGTGTTAATTATGTGTGTGAGTGCAGGTAGGATGGACTGAGAGATGGCCTGGAGAAGGTGGAAAGGAATGGGGTCAAGGGGACAGGTGGTGGGGTGGTTGGACAGGAGGAGTTTAGAGACCTCCGTGTCAGTCAGAGGAGAGAACATAGAGACAGAAGAGTTGCATACAGGAGACAGGTGTTTGACAGGGTGTGGTGCTGAGAATATATTGCTGATGGTTGTAATCCTATTAGTAAAAATGTGGCGAAGACATCTGCTGTCAGTGATGTGTCAGGTGGTGGAGGGGGAGGACAGAGAAGTGTGTTGAATGTTCTAAACAACCTGCAAGTGTCGGTGGTGCTGTTGATCTGGTTCTGGTAATAGGAAGTTTTTGCAGATGTAATGTATCTGAAAAAGTTGCAAGCAGAGACTGATACTTACCTTGATCTGCTGGATCTTTAGATTTCTGCCATCTCCTCTCAGCTGCCCTGAGATCAGTCCGATGTTCACAAAGGTTGTCAGAGAGCCAGGGGCTGGGTGCTGGTGTACGTGCTGGCCTAGAGGAGAGAGGACAGACGCTGTATAGGCAGGTTGTTAAAGTAGAGCTTATTGTGTCTGTGGCAGTGTTTATATCCAGCTACATGACATGGCTGTGCTTTAAAGAAATTCTGCTATTTAGAAATATTAGGTTATATAGTCACACTGTGACTTTGAATGTGTCACTCAACTGATATAGATGTAATGTTTAAAAATTCTGTGTCGGCGCCTGGGTAGCTTAGCAGGTAAACGCACTGACTACCTATGGTGTACCAACTGTAGTCGCAGGTTCGAATCCAGGATGTGCTGAGTGATTCCAGTCAGGCGTCCTAAGCAACGTAAAGCTGCGTTAAAGCTGACAGCATCTCTGATTGGGTGTGGCAACAGGTGATTGCACACACACACACGCACACACACACACATCCAGCCGTCCGTCCTTGTTTATCCAATAACTTGTACAAGAGCACAAGACGTGATACTATTTCTGAAGTGACATTTATGAGATACTAATGGAGGTTTGGACGCATCATTTGGTTTTGAAACAGCAATGGCAGATTCTTATTCGTCACGTAAGAAAGTAGTTTCATGCACAAATTAGTTTTTATGTCCATACTCGATTTTTCATGTTTTTTAACTGTTATATATAAGCAATATCACACTCACAATCGTGCTATATGGCTCTATATCAGCACTGCTGTAATTACCTACGGTACTCGTCCTGCGGCCGAATAACAGCAGTGCTGATATAGGGCCATATCGCACTCTTGCTTGTGTGATATTGCTTAAATATCTTTTTGCAAGACCCGTTTTAGTCTGATTTGCAATTCAGTGTGCGGTTAGCAACTTTTGATGTTTGGCTCTACGCACCCGAAGCCAAATTAGTTTGAGCGCAACAACTCCAAAAACTATAATATTAAAATACTTAAATGGATGTAATTAGTGTCAGTGTACAAGCATATGTATCGAACATAATTATGTATTTTTCAACTGTGCAGAATTATTAATATTTCTATTCTCGTGTCACTATCGCCCTCTGCTGGGCTGATTTATTTTTTTTTTTGTCCCACTCCATCTCCGATCAATAATTTTACTCTTAACAATGAGCACTTTTTTCCCCAATTTGAAATGCCCAATTCCCAATGCGCTCTAAGTCCTCATGGTGGCGTAGTGACTCGATTTGGGTGGTGGAGGACGAATCCCAGTTTCCTCCGCATCTGAGACGTCAATCTGTGCATCTTATCACGTGGCTTGTTGAGTGCGTTACCGCGGAGACGTAGTGCATGTGAAGGCTTCAAGCTATTCCCGCGGCATCAACGCACATCTCACCACACGTCCCACCGAGAGTGAGAACCACATTATAGTGACCATGAGGAGGTTACCCCATGTGACTCTACCTTCCTTAGCAACCGGGCCAATTTGGCTGCTTAGGAGACCTGGCTGGAGTCACTCAGCACACCCTGGATTCAAACTCACAACTCATGAGTTCAAAGTTTTAGAGAGTATAGAATTGGGAATTCAATAATGTAAATCAAACCAAATCCTTATGCCCTTTATCATACCAATGTAATTATTATTTTTTTTTTATATAAAATACAGGAAATAAAATAAAAATGTGTATATGATTAATCGTAGAAATAATCAAAGATTAATTGATTATAATCGTTAGTTGCAGCCCTAGTTAGAAGTTTATTATGCAGTTATGCAGTTTATTGGAAACAATCATTTCGGCTCGTCCCATGGATTGCAACAACAAACAAATAATAAAGCATTGACAGTTCTGCACATACAGTCTATGGGGCAAACCTACAAATGTACACATTTTGTAAATGTACAATTTGAAAGCATTTCTGGAAATATTCTTTAAGCTGTAGATAACACTGAAATGGTTTCATAGGTTATATGACACCATACACTTTTAGTAAATATTACATGATGTTTTAGCAGAGCGATAGTGCAGAGTTAACAGAACTCTACAGAGAAGTGTCTTAGGAAAGTGTTTTATTTCATTTTCTCACACCACACGTCTGTTTCTTGTGAGGTAATATAAGACGAGTGCTTTACTGTATCTGCTCTGTGGGGGTCATATCTTGACCCTGAGAGGTCACCTGAAGTTCATGGTGAATCTGAAAGTCTTGGATGGACTAGAATGCGCAAACTATGTTGGTCAATTTCTGCGGTTAAAGCATCATGACCTCTGTGTTTCCACCATGTTGTAGTCTGATCCCGGTGGCTGAAGTTCATGTCTTTGAGGGTGGTCTTCAGTTAGGGTCAGGAAGGTTGCAAAAGAGGAGGAGTTTTTATTTAGGGTATTTCTCTGTCAGGATACTGTGAACAGCTGACTCAAGCAAGCGTCCTTAACACCAATATATTTGTGTTGGGTGTTTGTCTACATGCACTTGTATCTGTTTCCAGTTACCAAAACTGTGGCCCTGCAGGGCTCCAGCCAAAAAATAAAAACTTAGCTACTAAACTGAAACATTAAGGAGTCAAATGGCTGTTTTTAGGTGCCAAATCACAGAATTGCTCAATTTAGATTGCTGTTCAGAAACAAGATAGAAAGCCGAAGAAAAGTAAGACCGCTGATAACCCATTAATCGGAGGTTTAATAAACAATATGTATAGTTGAGAAGATAAGTTTGCATCCCTTTTGTCTCAAATGTTCACACCCCTTTCATAATTTATACAAATATAAGAGATTATTTTATTTAGTTCTGCTCTTCAGAATCTACATTACAGATATGTACAGAAATTAAAGTAGTGTGTTGTCTTCTTAAGCATCAATGAATGTTTGCACCTTGTGTAATAGTTGTGTACAAGTCCCTGAATTGTCCTTAAGTGTCAAAAGCTTGATCTCAAACACACACACACACACACACACACACACACACACACACACACACACATATATATATATATATATATATATATATATATATTTAAATAGTTTTAGAGAATTGCATTAGTCTTTACTGTTACCAGATGGTCCAGACACAGAGACAATAGGGGGTGCAAATTCAATGGAAACCCAAATGCAATTTATTGTGCTACTCCAATCCCAATCAATAATTACCAGAAGAAGAAAACAACTGCTACACAATACTTGACTTTTAATTATAAAGATGGCCGAAATACACAAGGGACTCTTATTTTGAAATGTCTGCATTCCCAGTTGTGAGTTCTCTGATGGCTGATTCGCTTAGAAAATGAATCTGATTCAAACTGCTAACCTGAGCTCCTGAGTTTTTGGGTGATTCATGAAAAACCCGGTTCAAAATAGTCATTTGTTCACGTCTCTCTTGCGCTGGGGTTGCTATTGCGTGTAGTTCAGCGAGCTCTTCAGAAACAGAATGGGTCACATACTGGTGCGCGCTCTAAAGATGTATTCAATAACATTAAATCTGACGAAACCGCAGATGAATGCACACAACCTGACTGTAGCTAGATTATTGTCGCAATCATTATTTTATAAACTTTAATTGTAGAATCAATTGTAATTTTACTGTTGAAAATATCTCAAAGGTCCATAGTTTGAACATTTTTTTGTATATCATACATCTCTGTAAATATAAGTTCTGAACTACATTTCTTTATTTACTGGCCAATTATTGACCCAATTAAAACCATCGGCAAATTCGTTTTATATGAAAACCCGATGGGTCATTTATAATTCATTAGTAACACACTAGTGTTGTTAAAAGAACCAGTACTTCGGTACCAAGTTGATACTAAAATAAAAAAGACGCAATGATGGAAGTTTTTCTTCACTACTGGTAAAACCGAGCAGCGACTCTGTTCGGTATCAGCACACAGTATGACTGACACATGGCAGCTTTAAAATGCTCACAGGCTTAATTTGAATGCATGCTCTGTTACTCCTTTTACACTGAAATGGACAAATAATCCAAGTGACGTGTCCTAATGGGATTTATTAAACTGCTGAAGGCTGCAATCTTAGTGTGGAGGAACTGCATACTTATAAATGAATGTATAAATCTGACCGCTCATACTTTGGAAACTCCACAGACATTGAGAATAATTTGCATTGTTTGAGATGACAAAGCAGAGCACTAATCCACAAAGTTTGGCCAAAAAAAAAAAAAAATGCAATGACATATTTTCACTTATTAAAAGTTAAAAAAAATTATTGAATAGACACCATTTTGATAATTAAATTAAATTAATTTAAAAGTTGAGGAAAATAATAATAATTATGAAAAATGTATTAAACACGTATGTGTTCAATAGCACACGATCATAGCATCATTAGCATATTTTTGTTGTGGTATCGAAATTTATGGAGCCAGAAATCTGACAAAACAATTTGAATTCGAATTGTGTAAATCTGAATAATAGAATTTAGAATTTTTATTATAAGTGTAATTCGTCCAAATGTAATATTACATTTTAAATGGGTTTGAATTTGAAATTTTTAAACTCCGATCCTGGACATTTCATATTTAACAAAGTTGAATTGTTTTTTTTTAATGGCATAATTTTATAAATATGTATTTTCAAACAGCACATTTTTGGTTCTGCGTTCTTACACTGTAAATATTCAGTTTTAAAAAATACAGCTTCAAGTTTTCAAGATGATGAAGAAATTCAGAACACCAAATTCAATATCTAAGAAAATTCAGATCTACAGAAAGTGGGTCAGAATTCAAGCTTCCGTTCCACAGGGAAGAGTAGAGGGTCTGAATTTTGGTGTTCTGAATTTCTTCTTCATCTTGAAAACTTGAAGCTGTATTTTTTAAAGCCCATATTGTCTCTTTCAAAAGATACGACAACTGTGTCCAAACTCCAAAGGGTCCCGTGAATACAACCATTTAAGTTCTGGTATGTAATTTTCATGGTTTGTGCTCAAAAAGGGGGCGTGTATCAACAGGTTAATAAAGGATGCTTTAAAGATATAGTGCCGGGGTGTTTCATTGCAAAACAGGATGTGCACAGTAATAATTTATCTCGATTATCTTGTTTTCATAATCGTTGGCAGCCAAAAACGTAATTGAAAATAAAGTTTGATAAATCACCCAGCTCCTCTACAAATAACTACAAATGGGATTACAGACATTAATGCTCATATGGTCCGGATATAGTTGGATATTACAGTCAATTAGGAACGCACACTAGCAGCCAATAACACTCATTGATCTCTAATGATTTTATGGCTGTAGCTTTAGTAGGTAGCTGCTGTATAGACCGTAGAGAGCATGGCAACTCACTAGGTTTGCTCTTTTTACCTCTCTGAGTGTTATGCATGTTTTTCCATGACTTGATTGGAAACATGCGTTAAACCCACCACTATAGTCCAATCACTCCATGTGTCATCTCAACCGATCTGTGTTGATTTTCCAGTTAGTAACTGTCCAAGTCTCAAATGAGGTTCCTCTTCCTGTTCATTATACCCGCTGTAGGGAGTTTCCATTCTTATCATCCCTGTTAAAGAACAACGTGCTCTTGGCTTGGATGTTTTGGATTTGTATTTTTATGTCAGCATGCTCCATCTCTAAAACATTTCTAAAGCATTGAATGGAACGGGGCGTCTCGTATAACGCTTAATAAACTCAAGTTGTATAGATCAGCTTGGTGTTATAACTTTCATTTTCAATTTCATTTGTTGAATTGCCTTTGTCCATCCATCCATCCATCTTCAACCGCTTATCCGAAGTCGGGTCGCGGGGGCAGCTGCTCCAGCAGGGGGCCCCAAACTTCCCTATCCCGAGCCACATTAACCAGCTCTGACTGGGGGACCCCGAGGCGTTCCTAGGCCAGTGTGGAGATGTAATCTCTCCACCTAGTCCTGGGTCTTCCCCGAGGCCTCCTCCCAGCTGGACGTGCCTGAAACACCTCCCTAGGGAGGCGGCCAGGGGGCATCCTTACCAGATGCCCAAACCACCTCAACTGACTCCTTTCGGAGTAGAGCAGCGGCTCCTCACGAAAGACTGAGCTCCTCACCCTATCTCTAAGGGAGAAGCCCGCCACCCTTCTGAGAAAGCCCATTTCAGCCGCTTGTACTCGTGACCTAGTTCTTTCGGTCATGACCCAGCCTTCATGATCATAGGTGAGGGTCGGAATGAAAATTGACTGGTAGATCGAGAGCTTTGCCTTCCGGCTCTCTTTTCGCAACAACGGTGCGATAGAGCGAGTGCAATACCGCCCCCGCTGCCCCGATTCTCCGGCCAACCTCCCGCTCCATTGTCCCCTCACTCGTGAACAAGACCCCGAGGTACTTCAACTCCTTCACTTGGGGCAATACCTCCTTCCCACACAAATGCATTTGTGTCTTTATAAATTTGTATTACTTTTTCTTCAGTGGAACATACAGAACAAGCAGATGGTAAAATATTTACTCTGCTCTTTTCCATACAATGAAAATGAATGGAGTCAGATGCTGCCGAGTTTCATAAATGACAAAATGTACCTTAAAAGTAGTGCACAGAACTCATGCAATATATTCAACGTTTTCTGAAGACGTAGGATAGCTTTGCATTAGAAATACACTCATATTTAAGTTGTAATTCGCTGGAAATCTTGCTCTCCGCTAGGCCTGTCACGATTATTAAATAATACTCTGATCATGTTCGAGAGAACTGTGATTATTGTGCACTTTAAATTGCAATCACATTTTAATGCCCAAATAAGGTTATTTTAAGCGAATATATAAATGTCAACAATGACACGTTTGTGTGTCACTCAGCTGAACTCTGAGCGTCACTGAGCCGCACGCGGATGCCAACCAGATCAGCTCCTGCCTGGAAAACGCCAAAATTCCCTCGCCGAAACTCCCGTGAAAATATAAACGAACAAATATAAACTTTGATAGTGAACTCCTTTGCACTGTAATGGCTTATATTCCTGGTCATAGTGGGTTTATACTGTATAGCAATGTTAATAACGCACAGTGACACAGAGGATGAGGCGCATGTTTACTCTATTTCTGTGGAGTGATAAAATGATGAAATGAAATATCAAAGGTTTTGCCTCTTGAGAAATAAGGGCTCGTTCAATCAAAGGGCATTTAAATGTGTGAAAGTGAAGAAATTACGACATAAATATTTTACTATTGCATAATACTGTATACTATATTATATTCTATATTATATTATATCAGTTGCAATTTTTTTTTATCATGATTAATCGCATAATTGGTTATCGTTAATCACGATTAACTGCATATTTTGAAAGTGCTGAAACTGGTCACTACATGTACTTATTTTCTTGTCAAAATGTATTTATTTTCATCTTATGGTGCGTTCACATACAACGCGAATCGAGCGTTTCACGCGGTGCGATTTCATACAAAGTCTGAACAAGATACAAAATACAAAATGCTAAGCTTTTAGGCTCTCCTTGGTATAAGGCTTCTGGTGCTGTGTAGTGTGTGTCAGTGTAATGACTCCGTGCGAACACATTACAAAGATTCTGCCCTTCACACCAGTGTTTATGCCAGTACTCGACACTAAGGGGAGGGTGAAATACCAATTGCAGCATTGCCAGATCTCAAAAGAGAAGCAAGCATCTGGTCTGGAAAAAATAAGCCACTTGCATAAATAAACAACACATTATAAAATTTGTAACAAGCATACAGTTAATTAATAGTCAAGTAAAATTTTTATTAAAGATATGCTTCTGAGTCAAAACCTGGCAGCATCAAATCTGTATTAATGCATCATATCAAACAACAAATCAGTGAAGGCTTGGAAACAAATGAGAAGTTATTTTTACATCCAATAATGTTTTCCTTTTGTCTGAATTAGCTGTGCATGTACAGTACTGTGCAAAAGTCTTATGCACATTTTTTTTTTTTATGCATTTGACAGACGCTTTTATCCAAAGTGACTTACAGTGCACTTATTACAGGGACAATCCCCCCGGAGCAACCTGGAGTTAAGTGCCTTGCTCAAGGACACAATGGTGGTGGCTGTGGGGACCGAACCAGCAACCTTCTGATTACCAGATTAACAGTTATGTGCTTAGACCACTACACCACCACCACTCCACTCCATGCACATAAGATGTTTCAGAAAGCATTAGTCTTAAGATGGTTATTTATATCTTCAGCTTTAATGTGTCAATAGGAAATATATACGTTAGACTCCCAAACATTACTTCTGCAAATGGAAAAGATTAGAATAGAAGAACAGGAAGCCCTGCGACTGATGTCATGGCCCCCACAGAGCATCGAGTCAGTCTGAGATTACATAAAGAGACAGAAGCAATCGAGACAGCCGAAATAGACAGAAGAACTGTGATGAATTCTCCAAGAAGCTTGGGACGTCCTATCTGCCAATAACCAAGTAAAACTGTGTCCAGGTGTAAGTAGAGGAATAGGGGCTGTTTTGAAGGCAAAGGACACCGAATATTTTGTCTGACGTTAATTGATAAATGAAAACTATTTATGGGATTATTTTTGAAGACATCCGCACTATGCAACATTTCCCCCAAATGCCTAAAACTTTTGCACAGTACTGTATTTGTAGGATAGGTCTTCATACACAGAATACGACATCCACAACGGACAACTAGGCACAGAAAAGTGTGAAGCAGTTGCCTTCAGGTTTAAAGCACGGTTCACTTTTTGGGCAGCATGAAGTGGTGTAGATCCCAAAATATGCTGTGATAAACCCTTTGGCCTTTAGTTTCATGAAAAAAAATCCTTGAACCGTTTATAGTCCCTGGTTTGTCGCTAGTTCGCAACTGATTTTGTCAAATGTGAATTTGCTGACATCCAGTATGAGATTTGAGAGCTACGGCAGAGTGGAAGATTTTCACTGAATAACTACTTAAAAATTGGCCCGTTCATTATAGTTATCACGTGTCAGGAGATTTGAAAATAACGAAAGTCTGTTTGGAACGACATGGGGTGAGTTAATAGATAGAATTGACATTTTGGGTTGAACTGTTCCTTTAAATGTTCCCCTTTCTTTAAAATAGTCAATGACTCTGTTGACACACTTTCTTTGGCTGAAGTCGTGTCAATCTTATTCAATTTATAGTGATAAACTCTTGCGATAATGGCCGCTGAGGCTTTTGGCCTTCAGATGTTCTCCACCTCCCTTTGTCTCATTTAGAATATATCTCACACTCACCAGGATCAAACGACATTCTTAGATAATCTAGAAGTCTCTAGATATGTGCCGCAGAAGACCAAAAAAAGTGTCACTTGATCTTGTCGTGTGTGACGGACAGCTGAAGGAGAATCGGGCATCGGCTCTGACATTTGAGAAGGATAGTCTGTCAACAACTGCTTACAACGGATCTGTTTTAGGACGAATGAACCTCTGTTAATTTCCACCTGTTGACTGTGATATGTTGGAAGTAATTTATAATAATTATTTTATACGTGCCATTTTAATTGCTGTAAATTCTTCGCGTGTCACAGATGTCAGTGTAACAGTTCAGACAGTCCTCTCTGGTATCTGCTTTGAGATCCTTGACACATTTCCACCCCTGTACACGTCAGGTCCTTTTTAGAAATGGAGACATACATCACATTGGGGGGGGCGGTGGAAATCTGTTGTAAGAGACGTGCAGTCTGTGAACTAATTTTGTTGGTGGTTCAGATTAAACTAGCGATAGGCTAGATCATTTTTCGTCTGGTCTATTAGTTCTCCTTTGGTTTCAGCAATGGTGTGTAAAAACATGGCCTAAATGGTTCAGGACTTAAAGTAGGACAAATTAGACCATTTTTGGTCTATGAAGTCCATCATGGAAATGTTACTGCAGGTCTGAAGAATCTTTGTATAAAATCGTGTAAACAAGTGGAAAGTTGGGCTATGTAGATGTTGTGGTGCCAGGAAATGAGGTCTCACTCCACAGTGTTGTTTCATAGTGAATTGGGTTTAAAATAATTACTCTTGAAGCACAGGATCTCATACAGATATGCTTTTGTTTTGAAAGAGAACAAATTGCTTTACTGTAGAACATCACAAGGTGGCAGCACTTTCCTGACTGATTGATGATTTTTGTTATGTAACAGAACTTTAAATACCCAACACATTGACTTTCAACTGTTATATTGGACAGTAATTGTAGAAAATGCCCTTTTGGAGCTTTGTAAGGAATAATACTCTGTTTATGTGTTCACACAAAATGTGCCTGGACTATATCTCAAACATTAGTGTTAGTGGTCTAGATCCTGAGGACTTGCATTACTCCAGCAGAAAAATAAATAAATAATATTTTATTTAAAATGACATCTGCTCTCACACCTCAAATAATTGGGATTTTGCATTCAGCATGTTATTGCATTTTAGTTGATCAGTTCAGATCTTGTCTGGTTTTGATTGAACCACTGAAACGAAGTATGCATTCTGAGTGAACACCCTCAAATCCATACATCGTTGAGCGCCGTGTCTGTCACCGTCACCCTCAAACCAATCAATCTACAAGGTACCACCTAAAATGCCACCACAACAAATCACAAAATTAAAAATAAGGCCCCATTTTTGCACATTCACATATGATTGTTTGCACACTTGTGACTTAAAAGTAACGTTTTCCTAGATGATTAAAATTAGAAATCTTTTAAAAATCTAATTTGAAACTCATGTAGCAAGTTAGTACTTGAAAACATTTAATATTTGTGTCCATTTTTGTTTCATACATTTTTGAAAAACAAAAATGACATTTTCAAGACTTAAAATATGTAATTTGGTGTAACCTTAAATCCACATGATTGTACAACAAGTAACACATTTAAAAATATATATATAAGTATACAACTTGTGTGTGTGTGTGTGTGTGTGTGTGTGTGTGTGTCTATATATATATATATATATATATATATATATATATATATATATATATATATATATAATAATATTTTATAATAATATCAAGAGCAATGCATAAAGCTGGCCTGTATGGTGTATATGTATATATAAGGCCTGTATGGTGTATATATATATATATATATATATACACACCATACTGGGCCAGCGTTATGCATTGCTCTTGATATGGTTGTCAAGTGCACCATTATTCCACTCCCAGCCACTGAACTCTGGAGCTCCTTCAAAGTGATTGTTGGCCTCTCTGTGGCTTCTCTCATATGTCTCCTTTTGTTGTGATGAGTTTTGAAGGATGGCCTTTTCATGGCAGTGCCTGGGTGGTGTGGTGCAGCTTCCACTTCCTGATTGATGATCCAGCTGTGTTCACTGGGATATCCAAATTTTGGATATTATTTTGTACCCTTTCCCTAATCTATGCATTTTTATTAGTTTATCTCTAACTTCTGTGTAATGCTCTTGGTCTTCATTTTCCTTCAGATTCACAGCCTGACCAATGATTCTTCAACAATGGGCTTTTTATCCAGAAAATGTGATTGCAAATTTAATGATTCACAAGTGGATACCAATGGTAATGTAATTGTGTCCTTGTTAGGGCAATTTCTTTCATCGATGTAACCTGGTAGTTTACATAGCACAGGGGTTGAATACTTATGCAAGCAAGATATATATATACATTTTTTCCCCTAACAATAATTGATTTTGAGTTCCAGTGTTTTAAAATAAAATATCAAACAGAATTAGATTTCAGTGTACCATTTGTAATTCAGTAATATTAGATTATTGGTCAGGGGTCTGAATACTTTTGCAAGGCACCCTGTGTTACGTGAACTGTCGAGACAGGTGCAAGCATGCTACCTGTGTCGGCTGCACATAGCCCTCCCCAACGCCCCCAAAGAGATGTCACATACAGACCTTAGGTTCCCTGCACCCCTGAGGGGGGGAACAGGTGCTACATGACTAGCATGTGAGCGGCCTTCTCTTTCACTATGTCTCTCACATAGTACATGAAGCGGCTGGGGCTATCTTAACACTATGAAATGCGTCGGGGAAGGCGGTCTTTCTCAATCCTTTCAGGGGGAAACGGCCCTGCGGAGGCCACATCCTGCCCAGTCTAGTGGGAGGTAACATGTGGCAAATACACCACAAGGGTTTTGAAGCCATATGTGGGAAATGGCGCGATGGTAGGTCCACCGACAGGGGGACCATACCGCGGTGAATACATCACAGGGAGTTTGCCTGAAAAGGGAACTAAGCATGTGGAGCCCTACCTAAGCCCCAGTACAGAGCACCTGTGACTCGTAGTGGGTCTGGACGCGAATTGCTCCAATTAATTTGCAGGCCAGAAGGCTCAAGCTACTCCCAGCGATCCACACACAATTTACAATGTGCCCCATTCAGAGTGAGAACCACTAATTGTGACCATTATCCCATGTGACTCTACCCTCCCTAGCAACCGGTCCAATTTGGTTGCTTAGGAGACCTAACTGGAGTCTCTCAGCATGCCCTGGATTCGACCTCACGACTCCATGTGTGATAGTCAGCATCAATACTCGCTGAGCTACCCAGGCCCCCCCAAAGGCCAGGTGTGGATTAAACATGTCCGAATGTCAAGGGCTACGTTTGAAGAATTGTGTGTTAAGGACTGCCCTTTCGTTGGGCCAGTCGCATCAACCTATCGCACTCCTAATACACTCGTTTTGTGAATAAACTTATTCCACTACCTTAATGCGCATTTAACTAATGGAAAACTATGGAAAATCCACCTCTGCCTAGTGTATTACATTTTGAGAGTTTATTTGGCTAACTCTGGCATGTTACAGGCGTACTGTTGTTAATATGCATTGTCCTGGCAAATAAAAAAATTGTATATCAAGCGTTTCCATTCAGGATTTCTTATATGTATAAAAATAGTTGGATGGAAACCCTGCAGCTAGTGTCAGACCATTGACCCAAGTGTAAAAAATCTTGAAGTTGTGTTTTATGATCAGTCAATGCTGTCTCTTCCGAATACTCGGGAACATATGCCCTTCTTTGTCCAATACCTCATCAAGTACCCGTTCAGACTGTTGTTGTGACCCACAGTTGACCTTTTTGACCCCTCTAACTTCTCAAGCCAAAGTCATTCACCATTGCTCTCATTTGTATTTATTGTGCTTTAGTGCTTGTGCTAGCCTGTACAATGTATTATTATTAGTTTATTTATTTATTAATTGTTGCGTCATCAAGCTTTTAAGTGCTGTCCAACATTTAAAGTGCAGGATATGAGAGCAGACAAAACAATACCAGCTGGATACATGAACACTGTTGGAAGTCTAGTTTCACTTTGAATTTTTGAAAACCTTCCAGAATATTGACTGTATTTGGTTTCCCAAAAGCAAGTTGGTTTCATGTGGTCAATGAGTGTGTGTCATTCATAGACGAAGATAATTGCTGCCACTTTCCTTTGAATTGCTTAGCACATGTATAATTTCATTTTGCAGTTGTATAATCCCACAAAGGCAATTGTCCTGTCCTAGTTGCACATAATCATGCTTTAGCTAAATACTGTATGCTAGACTTCATTAGAGGATTTTTAGCGAGATCCCCACAATAGAACTAGATGTACACTGTGATTTTGTCAGTACTGTCATGCACAAATTCCTCCAGCATTTTCAGTACTCTGTATAACGTGTTATGATATTTCTAGGAAAAGATAACAACAAAAGGTGTTCTTGTTTTTGTTTGGTATGTGTCTTTGGTTTAAGCCCCAGATATCCGTTTCAGTTTGGACTTGCTTGGGCCTGAAGGAAAAAACATAAGGAAAACAAAGCAAAGTCCTTCATAATTGGAAATTCCTCAAGTCTTATGGAGATAACGAAAAAATAGTCTTTCACCTTTTGGTTGTGTTATGTATTTAGCCTCTTTGCTTGTTTAGCTGAAATGGTACAGCTGTAGGTTCAATAAACTTCAATAAAGGTTTTACTGTTAAAAATGCAATTAATGATTTTTGGTGGCTTTTAGAAGGCTGTAAGTCCTGTAACTAACGCTCTTGATGTTGTGCATTGCTGCTTACAGATATGTGTCAGACTGCAATTCGTACCGCAACACAATTACACATTTCATCTTCAGTGTTGCTGAAAAAGTTCAACTAGCGACATGTTTATAGCTAGCTTACTGAGCCCTTTAGAGGACAGCGAGGGAATTTATTTTCTCGAGTAGACCATGGTTAATTTATGTGATTAAAAAAAGGGCAAAAATGAACTGGTTTCTCTATAGTATAACTGCAGTAACCATGAGTGTAGTAACCATTTATTATAAGAACCATGGATTCTAAAACTATGGTACATGTACCACAAATTGTCCATAGTGTTACTATAGTAACCATATTTTTACTCTTTGTTTTTGTAGGTGATTCTCATGAAATATGTCAAGAAAATGTCCTGGTCATATTTAACCCCATATTAAAACAAAGTTAAATATTCAATTAAACCGTGTCTTATCTTGCACAAAGAAAGGAAGCCTACATTTTGTACATAACAATAATTTTTTGCATTGTGACTTTATTTTCAGGACACTTATGTACTATATGGGTGGGTAAAAATACAGATTTTCCAATGCATAGCGATCTTCATTTGAATGATCTCGATATTGATTCTTCAAGTCCAAGATCGATCTTTTACTCTGTTCACAAGTCTCCACTACAATGAGAGGAAATCACTTGCATTTGCAACCAAATTCGCGTTATGTGACAAAAATTACATTTATGCATGTATGCATTTGGCAGACGCTTTTATCCAAAGTGACTTACAGTGCACTTTATTACAGGGACAATCCCCCCGGAGCAACCTGGAGTTAAGTGTCTTACTCAAGGACACAATGGTGGTGGCTGTGGGGCTCGAACCATTGACCTTCTGATTATCAGTTTACCAGTTATGTGGTTTAGACCACTACACCACCACCACCACCACTCTATTATATTTGGCAACTGGTTGGTAAATGTTTAGATTTCATCACCAGTAATTGTGTAGTATAGTGGTGGAGTATTCAGCAGCGAGATCCTTTCTCTGCATGTTGAGAGTATAAGTTGTTCTATGTAATGTGATCCACACAACCCATTTGTCATTTAATAATGTCTCTTTTAATACTCTTCTGTTCTCTACGTAAACAACAACAACAACAACAAATAAACATTTAATTCTAATCATGCATAGCACGGATGAGGTAAAGCCATTTGAGTTCTCTCTCGTTAACATGCACTCATTTACAGACGCTTTTTACGGAAATGCTGATTTTCTTAAAGAGACAGTACTGTTTTTTTTAGCATGTGTTCAACAAATAAAATACCTGTAAAAAGTCAAATTATGCAATTAAATAAAAAAGATTTAACAAACAATAATAGAGGAAATCTAATATCATATTTATTGATTTAATTCATGGATTTGTTGTATTGCTGTAATGTGTCCAGATTAGGGATGCATAGGTATACCGTTTTCACTGTATACCACGGTATGATAGGTATGATTGATGTACATTTGCTTCTCTACGGGATTGAGAAAAAAATGCAACCGGACCGAGAATCTCACCTGCGCATCATCTCTCCTCCTTGACTGCCGCGGTGTGCAACAACTTGTGGTGGTGAGAGTGGTGGTGGCGTAGTGGGCTAAAGCACAGGGCTGTTAATCAGAAGGTTGCTGGTTTGATCCCCACAGCCACCACCATTGTGTCCTTGAGTAAGGCACTTAACTCCAGGTTGCTCTGGGGGGATTGTCCCTGTAATAAGTGCACTGTAAGTCACTTTGAATAAAAGCGTCTGCCAAATGCATAAATGTAAATGTAACTGAGCTTCCCTCGACATTGCGGAGTATAGACCTCAAAACTGATGTGACCAATTTAAATTCTATTGAGACTTTTCTCTTTTAAAGCATTACTTCTCAAACGGTAGCAGCCCTGACATGCCAAACAGAGGAGGAAAAGAGCAACTGCTATTACACACCATCAACTTTGCAAAAATGTTTCAGGATTTTACGATAAAAAGTAACTGTTATATTTTGACAAAATATCTTAGTTTCATATGAAATAATCTAAAGGTAAGATCTATTAGACCTCATTTTATATCAACAGTGGCAGTTGTAGTTAAAGTTTCAAGATGTGTTTCAGCTAGTATTTATTTTTCATAAATGCATTAATTTAAGACTAGCACACTGACCTAACCATGGTAATGAGGAGCCTTTCCTTCTATGTATTATGTATGTTCTGTTTGAAATTAGGAAACAAACAGGATAATAATGAGCTTATATAAGTAATTATGCTCTTCAATTTTAAAAAGGGGGGAGAGAAAACTTCCTGAAGCTTTTGTTGTTGACATCAATAACAAAAATAATGTCACTTGATGCATGCCCTTGTACTGGAAAACCATGAACAAAACAATGCAACATAAAAGGAAATGCAACCCAGAATACATTAAATACAGGTTACGTTTTTACTGTGGTGTGTCGCCACTTTACATCTCTAATGTAAAATCTGTCCTGAAGCAAAACCACCAGAGTTAAAGGTACAGAGAGGAGGAGTCTACAGTATATGTTAATCGTTAATAATCATAGGACATTACTTTTAAAAACTCACACCTGATGTTATTTTTCATTTAGTAGTTAATTTAACATGCTTTATGTCTCCTACACACTACAAGACTTTCAAAGATGTTGGATCGTGGTACCGTTCATATTACACAACTGTCTGTCTTGTCATATAAGTCGTAGAGTTTTCAATTTACACGAGGATTCGGCGACATGGGTGAACACATTACAAGATATTTTACTATTGACGAATCCCCGACAGCTCTGCCTGGGCTCCAAATTACGTTTCCCAACAGAGTACACACGAGAAGTGATATGAGATACGAAAACAAATGCATGATCATATTTTATGCATCTCAGAATATGATGTGTATAAGATTTGGAATCGCCGACTGGTCCAGATATTTAACATTCTAGATATCTCGCTGACATTGGCGACTCTCGGCGATTCTCTCAGATTGCGTCTTTGATAATTCATTACATTGCGCATCGGATCGAGCTCTGATAGGCATCGATTGGCTCTGATTGGCTATCACCACGAAACTGTCAGGCTGAAATTGGCATTAGTTATATAACATGTCATAATTACATGCTATTTTTATCATGTTTAGAATTTGGTTTATTATTATAATTCTGTTAGCTTTCTTATTTTTCTATTTATTTTCAAAAAGGAGAAACATTTTTTTTTTTCAAGTTTCAATTATAATAAAGTGTTTGCTCAAAAATAAATAAAATGACCCTTCTGTTTTCACTCAATAGTAATTGTGTAATACCGTATACCATGATACCGTGAAACCGTGATATTTTCTGAGACGGTTATCATACCGTGAAAATCTCCAACAGTTGCAACCCTAGTCCAGATGTTACTGTTTTTGATGATGCAAGGATTTTTTTAATTAATCATCAAACATTTGAAGGCAATAGCAAGAAATGTACATTGCCATTATATAATGTAGTTTTTTTTTACATTGGAGTAGCTCTTTTGTGCTGGATTAATGAGCATTGGGTGGTAAAAATGTGCTTAAATATTATGAAAATAATGTGACCATGTAAAAAATCCTAATTGCCCTAAAACTACGCTTCATTCTCTATATGCACAATATAATGACTTATTTGTTTCTTTTGATTTTGGAGTTAAAAATAGGACCAGGACATTTTCTTGACAGGTTTATTACCATATTTTTGGGGTTTTTCTGTATTATTATAGTTTTACTACTAAATTTATAGTTAAAATATGATAGCTGTATTTAAACCATGGTTCATTTCTGCAAGGGGTTTGATATAGCTACTGCGAGGGATCACATGCCCCTGACTGTCACTCTAATGCAAACACACATTCAGTATGTCCAACAGGATGGCATGCTTGCTATATCTTAGCCAAGCATTCACATCTGTGTTTGCGAACTTGCGTTAAGTAAGACTTGCGTCTTTCTGTCTGTTACCAACTGCTGTAATCATAATGAATGTTGAGCACTAATACCACAAAGCAAACCATTAATATTAGGGCTGGGATAAACATTATTTTTTAAACGATTAATCTAGCGATTATTTTTTCGATGCATCGATTAATCTAACGATTCATTTTTCCAGTTCGATTCGATTATCTCCCCATTAATTGACTAATAGCAATTTATACATGTTGATTTACATATCTGAATGAAAAAAAAAATGAATTCCTTAACATTGCAATATATGTTTATTGCTCTTAAAATTCCCAAATAAAAGACTATACAAGTGCAAAGTAATGCATTCTTAGTCAGAGGTAGCATTCAATAAAACCTTGAAGCCTTGAAAACACATAGGCCTAGCTTACTGAAAAAAAGTGCATCTTGTAATTCTTCTTTCAGATTAAAATAACAACAACTTGATGTCTAGCATTCAATAAAATAATTAAAAGGTCACCCAGCCACCCTTTCTTAGAGCTATTGAAAGAATACAGTAACTATTGTAAACTTGGGGGCTCTAAGCTAATACAGAAAGTGCTTTTCCAACCAAAAATAAATAATGAAAATAAACATTCAGAATTCAACATTTATGTTGAACATACTGAAAAAAAGCATCTTCATTCAACATGCAAATAGGATACTGTTAAGAATACTATGTGTGCGTGTGTATGTGCGCGCGTGCGCGGCGCCTCTTCAGGTGCTGGTGCATTGCCGTGGTGCTAGAATGGAAGGCCATCTCCATTTTGCAAAGACGACATCACGGAATTGTTTCCTTTAATGTAAAAGAATTCCCATACTTTAGAGGAACGAGTGCCTTGCACTTCTGATAGTCTGAGGAGCCACTCGTGTTGCTACTACTCTCCGGCGCTGCCATCTTTGTTTTGGGTCTGACGAATCGACGCGCATATTTTGCGTCGACGTATTTTTTGCGTGGACGTCATCGATGACGTCGACGCGTTGTCCCAGCCCTAATTAATATCTCCCAGAATACTGTGTTTTTGGTACATATAATTTTGTATCTCTGACCTGGTCTGTTTGACCGGTGAGTCCCCAGTGAGATGATGGGGTGGAAAGGGTTGTTTTTGAGTCTCTCTGCTCTGAGCACTGCAGTGTAATTGAATCTGAAGTGCACATAAGTGCATCCTTTGTGTGTGTTGCCTCACGACTGCAGTTTCAGATAAACCTGATGCCTCCGGGTCTTCTTTGGTTGAATGAATGTTCCACATATAATTTGGACTATGCATGAAGGTAGTGGAATAAATCATGTGACTGATATCATCTCTGACATCTCTTCTAATCTTTTATGGCTCAAAACACCATTAAACTTCAACATGTCATTTATCCTGCACATTTGCTCTACAGACATGATTGATTTCTCAAATCATACAGCTAATATTCAAGAAGGGATTTAAGCCATATCTAGAGACTTTTGATTTGGACCAGTAAGCAATAACCCAAAACACCCTAGCAACCATCCAGAACATGCTATCAACCACAAGGTTTGTTGTCATGTGATTATCTACTACCTTTGTTGTATCAGCATTGTTGCTTCCCTTTTTTTCAAGCTTTTTTTTTTACAAAAAAACGTCAATGCATTAAGCCACATTCAGATAAGACCGTCGTTAACACTTTAGCTGTGTATGTTTAGCCAGATTGCATTTTTATTGGTCGGATTTCTCAGTAATGTTTCAGGGATTCGTCTCAGATGATTAATCTACGATTCCTTAAGAGAAATAAAAATGGAAAGAAATTTGTAAATTCTTTACTTAGTGACATTTTAGAGCTAAAACTTGAATGTGGACCGCATAGATTAGATTGCTATTTTTGAAAGCATTTGATGAGAGTTCATATTGAGATCTCTGACTTTTGATTGCAGACTTTCTGAGCACATTGTGAGACATTTCTGATCTTTTCTGAAACTCTAAAGGAGACTCGTGAGAACTGGGATTATATTTTCCTGAGAAACATCTGATAAGTTGGAGGCTTCAGCTAAAGTCTTAATTTGGTCTCCATTTAATCTCATTGCTGTTTTGGAGAAACATTTGCTGTCCTCTCACTTTATTTCATCTAATTAGTTTTAATATACTTAAAGCTAAACCTTCAGAATTATAAGCACATGTTTTCTCTCTCTCAAGAAAATGGTCATGTCTTTCATGAAGCGTAGGAAGAATGCTACCGGTGTTCCCCGCTTCCAAGAATCATCTTTCCAAAAATGGAGGAAAAAAAACACAGGCCAAATTCCCTTAGTTACCCATCACAATGGGTAAGACAAAGAATAAAGTTATCATGTGCGGCAAAAGGATGTTGAGCTTTACAAAATGGGATGTGGCTATAAAAAATGGCTAAAACATTGAATATGCCCATTTTCATCATCTGGGCAATGATTAAGAAGCTCCAATCAACTGGAGATCTTAAGATTCGTCCAAGAATCACAACTGTAGAATTGCAAAAATTAGTTGAGTCTTGGGGTCAGAAAGTCTCCAAAACTACAATCAGAAGTCACCCACATCACCACAAGTTGTTTGGGAGGGTTTCAAGAAAAAAAGCCTCTGCCCTCATCCAACAACCAACTCAAGCGTCTTCAGTTTGCCAGACACTACTGGAACTCCAAACGGGACTGGGTCCTATGGTCAGATGAAACAAAAATAGAGCTTTTTGGTAGCAAACACCAGAGATGTTTGAGGTAGCCATATGGAAAAGTACCTCATGGCCACGGTTAAATATGGTGCTGGATCTTTAATGTTCTGGGGCTGTTTTTATGCCAGAGGTCCTTGACGTCTTGTTCGGATCCATGGCATCATGGACTCTATCATATACCAACAGATAAAAAAATCAAACCCTGACTGCCTCATTCAGAAAGCTTTCAATGGGCCCTTGTTGGATCTTCCAGTAGGACAATGATCCAAATCAAGCATCAATATCAACACAAAAATGGTTCACTGACCACAAAATCAAGGTTCTGCCGTGGTCATCCCAATCTCCTGACCTGAACCCCATAGAAAATCTGTGGGGTGAAATTAAGAGGAGACTCCACCAACATGGTCCTCTGAATTTGAAGGATCTTGAAAGATTCTGTGTGAACAAATGGTCTCCGATTACTTGCCATGCATTCTCCAACCTCATAATGCATTATAGGAGAAGACTTAGAGCTGTTATCTTGGCAACGGGAGGTTGCAAAAATTATTGAATAAAAGGCTGCCGATAATTATGGCCAACATGTTTTGTTGAAAAAGAGTTATTCGTTTAATATGTTTAGATTGTTTTACTTCAATTAAAGGTTATATTTATGATATTATATTTTTTCTTTTTTTTTTCTTTCAGATTTTTAAATCAAATTGTTTTATAAATCTAAAGTTGAAAAAGAAAAAGTATGTGAACCCTTTGTAATTAACTCGTTTTCTGCATTAATTGGTCATAATATGTGATATCATCTTCATCAGTGTCACAAGTATAGACAAACAACACTAACAATTCACAAACAATTATTATCTTTCATGTCTTTATTGAACACATCCCATTAAAATGCCACTCGAATGACTGAATCCCCTCTAAACCCCCATAAAACCAATAAACAGACCAGCCTGACTAGACTTGGAGACCAGTTAAGGTTATTTTAGGCTTTAAAACCAGCAGGGTTGTTACAGTGGAATAGTCTGATTTGTCTACATTTTCATCTCTGTCACACACTTATTCCCTCTTCAACCATTTCATAATCTGTAAATCCATCTAAAGTTCACACAAGTGAATCTAGAACTTTCCATGTGTGTTTGTTCTCTGCTGAACTGCAAGTCAATGGTCAAAGAGACAAAACAGCTCATGACTCGTGCAACACGTCAACAATTGCAGAGATGCCCTACCAAGAAAGATCCAATGTCACGTCTGGCATTGTTTGTCTGGAATGAGCACTCCTCGAAATAAATTACCCTGTCTGTAACCACAGAGCTATGCTGTTTGTCTACTTTGATTATAGACTGCAGTATTCTTCGCCTTATATTTCCATTTTGCACATGGACGAGTGCAAGTACAGGTGCACTTTTCCATCAGGTGTCAAAAACTTGATTCACTAGTTAAAATACTTTCTTATATTCCTCTAACCCTTAAATGCATGGGTGTTTCGACAAACATTATAACATACTCTGGTATTTATCGACCTGTTACTTACAGTATATCTATCACAAATGGATCTACAAAATTCCCAGATAGTGTCAAATTCATTTAATGAGATGCAACTGGCTGCCAAACATATTATAAGCTACAGCGGCTCATTTTAGCTTACCGCGGCCCGTTTCGTGGCCGACCCACCGACCTGCTCAGTTCTCCAGATGGCCAGTCCACCCCTGATCAGCACCAAAGTGAGTCGGCCCACCGGGAAAACCGGGTTTACTTCCACATTGCTTCTTAATGTAAATTAAGTCAATTACTGACACATCAGGGCCACCTCGAGTAAGAAATAGCATGTATAATATGTATGTGTACATGCATATGGAATACTCATAATTCACCATTGCCACACCGAAAATAGTAGTCATTTGTATGAAATGTATTACTAATTTCTCATTTGTCTTAAACTTAAATAGATATGAAAATCTTAAAAATAGGATTTATTGAAGCGCCAAAAAACCGACCCTATACACTTTTGGTAATTAACCTCTATGTGGACCCAACAGCGGGTCCAAAAGGGGGTGCTATAAAGCGAAAAGAATATGCTTAAAAGTCATCGTATACATGCTTTTACATTTACATTTATGCATTTGGCAGACGCTTTTATCCAAAGAGACTTACAGTGCACTTATTACAGGGACAATCCCCCCGGAGCAACCTGGAGTTAAGTGCCTTGCTCAAGGACACAATGGTGGTGACTGTGGGGATCAAACCAGCAACCTTCTGATTACCAGTTATGTGCATTAGCCCACTACGCCACCACCATTCCCACTTTTCAGAGATAACCATCACGTCTGCATTTATGTTATTTATGTTCAAAATAACAAAAAACACTGGTATTAGTGCAACAAAAACTGAACAAAGTTTAAAAGATTTCAAAAGCATCACAAAGTGAAATATGATATTTGCTAGGGGGTGCACCGATCGATCGGCCATCGATCTAAATTGTCCTATTCTGTCTTAAATCCATGATCAATTCTAAACAAATTTAAACTCTCAAACGTGCTGTAATTTAGATGAATATGCCGGTTTTTTTTAAAACATGTGTAAGAATATCATGAATATTAAGCTGCCCGTTTTCTAGAGTCGGTGGAAGTACAGTAGTAATTCTGACTCTAGGATAAAGAGACCGCAAACGGGAATAAAAACGAATTAAACAAATAAACATGCGAGTATACGTGATGTAACGGGAGTCATTTCAATCAGACGGTGTGTGGAGCAATAGAGACTGTTTGAGCGATCATGAGCGCTATTAGCTTCTCCCCCTTCAACATGAGCGTTTTCTGGGTCAATCAAACAGGCATGCTCTCTAAGTGCTCTCAATATCTCAGTCACTCATCTCAGCGCCATTCCCAATTTAATTGAGGATCCCAATTTAAATCCGGCTGATGTTGGTCGCAGTGGCACTAATAACAGATATAACAGTTTAACCTTAAAGAACAGCACCGCGTCTTCATGCATTTTCTTAATAATTAGTGATTTGTATTGCAACAAAATGCTAAAGGCGGTAAACAAATCGTAAATATTGATGATCCCTCACAGGAGCAGTTTTAGAGCTAGTGATAGACAACTTTATTATTTTTTAATGTATTTCTGCAGTGTGTGATGCCCTCATTGTTTTTACAAGTTGCAAGAATGTCACAATGACCTTTGATATTAACAACAGAATTATTGATACGTTGTTTTCAATACAAATAAAAGTTAGCAATTCACAATTAATGTAATTTTACTGTGTGGGGTATAAACATAACAGCAGAATATAAATGGCAAAAGTGTGGCTAAGGCAGCGGTTCTCAAAGTGTGGGGCGCGCCCCACTGGTGGGGAATAGAGACGTGACAGGTGGGGCGCGCCAAACGGGGGGAAATTTTCCTTTTTATGCATTTCTGCCTTTATTCGTTCATGGCGAGTCCGCATCGTCAACTTCATCTTTGCAGTGACACATAAAACACCAGTTTATTAATAAACAATTAAATGTCTCCTTGCTATTTTTGTTTCACATTCATAATCATTACTTTTGCTGGTTCTTTGTGGCAAGCTTTATGCGTGCGGTCGTGCGCTTGAGTACGGCTATATAACGCTCAGTATCCTGTATAGCCTACTTAAGTTATTAAATCAATATAAAGGGGCGATTTGTCCACTAATGGCTTAAATGAACAACTACTAGTCGACTAGAAAAAAACTTTAGTCGGAGGCAGCCCTTATTTCACATATTTTTGAACCAGCAGGCCATTCTGGGTTGAGCTGCGACCCTGAGCGGAATGAGCGAGCAGAGCGGAATATTCAGAAATGCGCGCTCCGCTCACATGCTCTGATCGGAACAAAGGAATATTAGAATAATGAATCATTAGTTTATCTTATAGCTACACTGCCCATAATTTTAATCCAATTTCAAACACAGTATGTTATGTCTATTTAAAAAATATATATATTTCACGTTTTTAAGTACAAAATGATGTTAGTCCTTTGCCACATCATATCTCTGTGAGATGGGATTTTCAGCTGTTGCTTCACTGAAAACTAAGTATAGATCTCAACTGAACATTGAGCATGACTTGAGAGTGGCAGTATCAAGCCTGCAACCCTGCTTTGAGAAACTGTGCAATGCAAAACAAGCTCATTGCAGCCACTAATGCAGGGAAAATGAATTCTTTAAATACTTTCTTGCCAAATGGATTTCTCTTTTTTTCATTTTTTAACAGATTGCAAAGTAGCACTTGTATTTCTTTTCAAATTTTTTTTATCTTGATACAAATGTTGACACAGCTGCACTTTTATTTTCTCTATTTTTGAACTTGCTGTTATTTCATGTAAATAGTTAGTTTGCATTTAGATACAACTTGTTACTGATACTACTTGTTACTTGTTACTACTGTTCAATAAATTGGAACATTTTAAGCTTGTTGCATATTTCATTAGCATTGTGTTGGGGCGATGGGGGCAGATGGGGCTTGAAAATTCCCCCTTGTCCAAAGTGGGGAATGACCGAAAAAGTTTGAGAACCACTGGGCTAAGGGCAGATTTAAAAAGAAAATCGGTATCGATATCTGTATTGCATCGACTGATTTTAATGTTAAAAAATCAGTGATTGTATCAGCCTCAAATTTCCTGATTTAATATTTATATGACATCAAATACAAACACCTCTTTTATGCTCCAATAACTGCTGCTGTAAGCCCCAAATAGCTAAAAATTATACCTGTGGGGGCCTGGGTAGCTCAGTGAGTAAAGACACTGACTACCACCTCTGGAGTTCGCAAGTTCAAATCTCCAGCCAGGTATCAAACAAGCAACCAAATTGGCCCGGTTGCTAGAGAGGGTAGAGTCACATGGGGTAACCTCCTCGTGGTCGCTATAATGTGGTTCACTCTCAGTGGGGCGCGTGGTGAGTTGTCCGTGGATGCCGCGGTGGATGGCGTGAAGCCTCCACATGCACCATGTCTCCGCGGTATCACGCTCAACAAGCCACGTGGTAAGATGTGCGGATTGACCGTCTCAGACACGGAGGCAACTGAGATTCGTCCTCCACCTCCCGGTCTGAGGCGAGTCACTACACCACCACAAGGACTTGGAGCACATTGGGAATTGGCTTTCCAAATTGGAGAGGAAAAAGGGGAGAAAAAAACTATCTGCTTTTACATAAAAAATGTGTGAATAATCCAATGTTATATCTTAGACGTCCAAAACAAAACATGCAGTCCTGCAGGAAAACCATGTTAAACAAATCATCAGAAATATCATCAGTTTTTGACTATTAATGATAAAATGACATCATAAAGGGGAGGATCTCAGCTTTCTAATGACACCTAGATTGATCTTATAGTCCACTCAGAGGCCGAGTTATTCAATGCAATAATGAGGGTGCTGCTTGAACTGAACATTAAACTGAATGTCTATGGACAAGCACATCTGCAAGGGCTAAGATGCGTAAGAGCGCCACCTACATTTCAGATCGGCATTTTGTGACAGAACGTGATTGAGGAAAAACAAATTGCTGCCATCTAGTGGAATAAAAGTAAGACTTTTTGGAGGAAGATATGGTGAACAGAACCAAAATTACATGCTTTTGGGAATGAGATAAAATTTGGTCAGTTAGTCCAAATTTGAGTGTGAAAAATTGCTGGCAGAAGCCCAAAAATGCTTCAGAGTTTAAGAGGTTTTATAATATATATATATATATATATATATATGTATATATATATATATGGATGAGGTACAGGGTGGATTGAGGTCCCGGGTCACTAAAGACCCAAGGTATGCATTAAAGGGTTAATATGAAGAATTAAGTGCAGGTATTCGTAGGTTGACTTCCAGAAGATTGTAAACACTGATGCTTTGGCAATTTCAACATTGCTGTTTGTTTGTATGCCAACTTCTGATTTATCCAATGGATTGAGTTTTGTTCGGGAAAATAAATTTGTTGACCAATGAAGGACTGCGGAAGTGTTTGGGAAATCTGTTGTTATTTTATAAATAATACAACTCCCCTTTAAAGTCAGTGTAACACAGTTAAAGGATGGGCAAGGAGGAGGCGAGAACCGGCTTGTCAATATAAATAATATTTAATTAAACTCAAAACAAAAACACACAAACATAAACACACACATGACGGACATGCCCGTAATTCTCTCTCTCTCGAACCGTCGTCACCGGCCGCCTTTATCCCTCGCACGCCTCATCAGGCCGATTGGGGACCGTGCGTGCGATATTCCGACCCGGCCCCGCCCCCCTCCGCTCCACAGTCAGCAATACATATTTATATTTATATATATATATATGATATTTATATGATTGATTGGGGATGAGTTGAAAAATAATAGTGCTTTGTTACATAAATCGAAAAAAAAATTGATCCAGAGGCGGAGCTTGTTTTTACATGTTTAATGAATGATTATGAAGACACGTGCGCTGATAAATCTTGCACAGTAAACCAGGAATGTGTTTTAATGTCAATGGTCCATTTGTATTTTATTTTGACTTCAATTGATGACATTCTTTCTTTAAAGGTATATTTCACCCAAAATTGAAAATCCTGTCTTCATTTACTCACCCTCATGCCGTTTCAAACCTGTATGAGTTTATTTCTGCTGTTGAACACATAAGGAGACAATAGGCAGAACGTTTGCCTCAGTCACTGTTAACTTTCACTGTATGGGGGAAAAATTAAGCATTGAATGATGACTGAGGCCATTAATCCCTTGCATAATTTCCTTAATAAGTCAAAATTAGAAACAGCTGTGTTCTTCTCTGACTATATAACGATTCTGTTCCATAAATACAGTACTTAGAACTGACTGGAAATACTCTCTTAATCAATAGCTTTCTTTATCTTGCATCTTGTTGTGTCTGTGGAGGTTCATACTGCCAGAGGCAAAGAGGAGGAGACATTAACTCCTGTGTGCTTCCAGGACGGCCTGTGGGCGGAGTGGGCTGCTTCCTTATTTGGAGGAAGGCTGGTCACATGACCAACCCGGTGTCCAAGAGATAGGAGCACAACTGAGAACTTCGAACCACTACACAAACAAGCCACCACAGAGGGAGAGCCAGACAGACAGACGGAGGTCTGTTTGAGATCAAAGGAGGAATAGACGCTCTCACTGAGAGGCGCATGGTGAGAAAATGCCCACCAACTTCACTGTAGTCCCTGTGAATGATGGCAGAAAGTCCTCTCAGGAAGATATTGATGACAACAACGTCCTGAGGGAAGAGGATGAAGAAACTGTAGGTGAGCTGAACCCTCTGGGAATTTTCTGGAATCCGGAGTGTGTATCCAAACACAGCACTGCTGGATGTGTAACATGCTGCTGTGGGTTAACCAAACGGGTCACTGTACGGAGATAATCTATATCTATTTTTTCCTCTCTTCACACGTGTTGTGATAGTAGTGAGTTTGGTTTTGTGCTTTATATTGGTTGTTTGTTCATTTATCACTTCTGTCAGTGGCGTAACATTAGATCTTAACACTGAATCTAGTCAATAACAAGGATTGGGAATGGTAAGGAATTTTACGATTCCGATTCCTCTTAACGATTCTGGTTCCATAACAGTTCCAGTAATAAGTCATTCTTTTAGTACTTTTTATTTGTAAAGAATTATTTCGAAATTAAAAATGCAATTCTTATTGCACTTGCTACCCTGATACCAAATAATGAGATCATTTCAGATTTGTAATGAGAGATGCGCTGCTTGAAACACTGTCATTGTATTTGAGGACTGTTTTCCAGCCACATCTGCGGAAAATTGCACGCTGGAGAACCGTTAACGGAATCATAAGTCACGAAGATCAAACGATTCCGGTCATTTTTAAAGAATGGAACTGGATTGATCTGAACAAGATCAGGTTCTTGGTTCCAAACCCCATCAATAACTGCCCGTTTTTATACATAAATGACCGCATTTCTTCATCTGTTGGAGCACTTTAACCCGGCATAAGTTTCCTTTCTTGTGCCAACTAGATCATATATTTAATATATATTTTAATGACTTTTCTGGCAATATAACATGCTGCATTGTGAATATCACAATGATTTTAATGCGCTTTTTTGTTGGCCAGTAAGTTACACAAAAACTTTATTATTTATCTAATGTTGTGATCTTTTCTTGTCTCGTGACTTGTTTAAGACAGAGATGTTTTAATAGCGTCTCTGATTGAATCTTTTTTTAATTTAAATTTGCTAAATATTGCAAGAAATATAACAGGCAAAAGTCCATTTATTATTTATTTACTATTTATTGTCATTTTTTATATTTTCTATTATTTTGTGTTAAATATTTAAAATCTAGTTAAAAATGATCAAGGCATGTTTTCCGCAGTGAATGCACACAAAAATGTTAATATTTAATTGTTTAATGTTTAAATGATGAAATAATGAAATTTAACTAAATAAATCGTCAGGGTTTGAGTTGGAACAACAGACAGAACTCTTTTTAAATGAATGATTTTGTCACTCAGAAAGGTTTGCTGAAGTTTCCGTGTGGCATTTTAATAAAAATTAAAAAGTTTCTGTACATTTTATTTATATATATATATACTGTATATAAGGAATGCCGTAAAATATCGACGCATTGATTATTGATCGACACGTTATTTTCTCGAGATGTTTCTGAGGCATCGTTATTATAACACTAGATGACATTTAAACTAGAAGCCTAATTTTTGTGCTTTCCAATTCACAGTCAGGCGACCTTGCATTTAATGTAGTCGTAATATCTTTTGGAGACCACAAGAGGGCGATGTAACATTTACCGTAGCCGCTTGCACTACGGACGAGGAGTGACGCGTAGCGTGTAGGACAAGGCACAGGTATCACACACAGAACGCGTCGATGAGGTGCGGGTGGCTGTCCAAAGTTGTGAGTCTAGTAAACATACACACAAAAAGTTACAAAGGTTTTTGTACGTCAACAATAAACAAAGTGACATTGAGTTTGCAGGTTAGTGTATGAAACTGATGTAACTGCACATACATTATGGTGACGTTTATTATGCTATTTCTCTGTATGTGGCCATGAATAGGTTTCATATAAGACATACTTGTAATTGAAAATACATTGTGTAGGCTATATAAAAGATACATATACACAATGCATATTATCCACTGATGGCTAGAGTAAATAATCGATGTCTTTTGATAATGATTTCTGTCACATTTAATGGAAAACAATGCGAGATGCACTGTAGTGCTGCAGAAATTTGTGCAGCCTCCGGATCCTTAGCTGGGCGTCGCCAACAGACAGTGAGTAGCCCTATTTATATCTGAAAAAATGCCAATATAGATTGATGTTATGGGGAAAATGTTCTGATTATCGATGTGTGAGAAAGGCATTGATCCCAATCCTAAAATATATACAGTGTGTGTGTATATATATATATATGAGTAGAGGTGTGCAGTGAAGCCATTATCTGTATCTGTATCTGTATCTGGTCATATGACAAAATTATCTGTATCTGTCTCTGTATACGGATAGAAACGTGTGTGGGCGGGGCTTAAACCGGAAGTGCATCAAAACTAAATGAAACGGCCATTTTTAAATGTTACTCTTACATGTTATAGTTGCTATTAATAAAATAGTCCTTTTTATAATAATAGCCTAATAATAATAATTATTATTATTATTTAAAAATATATTTTAATAGTTTTTTTCTTACCAGATGAAGCTGAATTTGTAGGCTACATTAACTGTGGAATATGTTGCGGTTTCTCCTGGTATTTCTGATATTAATATCTGCATGAAACAGTATTTTCGTTCGTATGTTTAAGAAAATTTTTCTGGAGGCATCAGTACAAATTTGCTGAGAATAATAAATACATAAACATTCAAAGAAATGAAAATATAATCAATATAGACTAAAACAGGTGAAAGTTATGACTTTTTATGACAACATTATTTAATTATTTATTATATATATATATATATATATATATATATCTATATATCGCACATCCTATCTGAAATCACATCGTGCACTTTTTCATTCATAAAGTTCACACGTTAGAAATGTTGACTACACAGATTCATAAATTCTTTGTCATTTTGGATGTTTATTTAAAATGTCACTTTTTGGATTATCAGTCATAAGAATATTTTGTATATTATTCGGATGAGTCCATTATTTGTTTTTGAAGTACTTATTCGTGCCTTTCCGAATATGGGATTCGGCTTCGGGCACATCCCTAATATTTAGGGTTGTCACGATTAAGAAATTTGGCTGTTGATTAATAGTCAAACAAATAATTGTGATTATGACGATTGTCACTTTACGGGCTTTCACGATGAATTGTCATTTTTTTTTAAGGTGTGCTTTTTTCTGCATGTGTGCTTCATACACCTTAAGAAGTCATTTTTACATCCATCCATCCATCGTCAACCGTTTATCCTGTGTACAGTGTCGCGGGGGGCTGGAGCCTATCCCAGCTAACATTGGGCGAAAGGCGGGGGACACCCTGGACAGGTCGCCAGTCCATCGCAGGGCCACACATAGACAGACATACACTCACACTCACCTCCACATCCACATCCACACCTAGGGCAATTTTTTTGGAGACACCAATTAACCTAGCCTAACCTAACCACCAATTAACCCTGTCTTTTGGATGGTGGGAGGAAGCCGGAGTACCCGGAGAGAACCCACGCAGACACGGGGAGAACAAGCAAACTCCACACAGAAAGGCTGGGGCAACCAGGGTTTGAACCCACAACCTTCTTGCTGTGAGGCGACAGTGCTAACCGCTTTTTACATATTTCCTTTTAAGGCTTTTAAAACTTATGAATGACATGAAAATAATGTTTTAAATACCAAAATATTTATATATACTGAAAAAGTCTTTTTTTGGTCAACTTTAGTTATTGGTAAATTTTACATTTACACTTATTTTTTTAACTCATTTTTTTTATATTTTTCAAATGAAATATAAAATAGAATTTTTATATATATATTGTTATATTTATATAATATTTGTATTATATCATGCAATTGTAAATCATGTTATCACACAGAGTATGCGTGCATCTCATCTTTATCACTGTGTGACATTAACACAGCGTGTATGAACCAGGAACATTTGACATTACACGATAGTTTAAAGTGAAAACTGAGAGCTTTGCGTTCACTATCAATGTTAATACTTGTTCGTTTATATTTTCGCGGGAGTTTAGCGAGGGCCTCTTCTGACAGCACACTCATCAGATCGCTTCATGTCCTCTTCTGGACAGGAGCTTGTTGATCTCGGCTGTGCGGCGGCTCAGTGACGCTCGGAGTCGGAGTTCAACTGAATGACACAAAAACGTTCCGTTCATGGCATTTATACAGTATATTCGCTTAAATGCACGATATATCGGCTGCCGATATATTCTTGGCCAATAACCGGGAAAATCTAAATATTATTATCACACCGATAATTGAATCACGAGGCAATAAACGACAAAAACATATATGTATGTTACATAGGGGCTATCGTTTTCGTTTATTACTTCATGAAACATAAACGGAATTTGGGAAATAGCACATAGTTACTTACATCGCAGCATTGTGATTAAAACAAGTCCAAGCACAACCTAAAATGGCACATTTAATAATACGTTTATTTAGATGGGCGCTGTAGCAAGCGTCTGTAAATGAGACGCGCATAAGCACAAGCACACACGTTCATTACACACACAAACCACCGCTGCACTCACAGTCCGGCTGCCGGCACTAATAATACAATATGTATACAGAGATTAGGGTTTGTTTTGTGTGTTTTGTTGATTAATATTAGTTACATGCAGTTTATCGCCTCATTCTGGTTTTATGCTTTATTACAGCTGTTAGAAGTTCAATATTCTCTCACTGTGAGCGAGTCACCAGGCTTACCGTAAACAACTATATAAATGGGCACCATAAATTATGCAAGAGCATTATTATGGAGTGGTGGTGGCGCAGTGGGCTAATGCACATAACTGGTAATCAGAAGGTTGCTGGTTTGAACCCCACAGCCACCACCATTGTGTCCTTGAGTAAGACACTTAACTCCAGGTTGCTCCGGGGGGGATTGTCCCTGTAATAAGTGCACTGTAAGTCACTTTGGATAAAAGCGTCTGCCAAATGCATAAATGTGAATTATTTATTTCTCATTTAAATCAGCATACATCTGTAATATAGGCAAACAATGAGCTGTGAGTTATCTGTATCGCCCCAGAAATTCCATATTATTGCATCCCTATTTGTATATATAATTAGGTTTTTTTACTTGAGAATGAACAAAAGAACAAAGTGACGTTGATGAGTTTGCAGGTTAGTGTATGAAACTGGTGTAACTGCGCAAACATAATGATCAGCAATGGCGATGTTTATTATGCAATATCTCTTTTCTGATTATCAATATGTGTAAGAGGCAGATATATCTACAACTCAAACCCTAATGATTTATTTTGTCAAATTTTGTTATTTCACCTTTTAATCATAAAACAATTGCATAAAAACTGCAAAAAACAATAATTTTTAAAAATAGATTTTGACTTGTTTTACATCTTCCTCTTCTTGCAATATTTACTCCAAATAAAAAACAACAACATTTGAAGTCATTTCAGAGCACACACATAAATATAGAGATTTTTCCAACCTCTCAGTGTAATAGCAACCTTATGCTGTGTGATTACAACAGGTCATTGAGTGCATCTCTGATGTGCATCTGCTAATGAACTTCACCAAGCGAGTGCGCCAAAGACTGATTGTCTACTGTTGTTTCACGATGCACCAGCCAATCACTTTCCTCCTGCTAATTACAACCATGGCTTGCAATTACGACCCAAATTTTACAGACTCAGTAGAGGAATAGGAGGCACATTAAAGGTTATGTAATCTGGCAGGCTTCTGTGTTGTGCAACGGCTTTTTTCTTCCACGTCACTTCTATGAGATGGAGAAGGACTCTGATTCCAGTTCAGTGCTATTGATTGGTCCTGTAGCTTGCTTCCTGTTGGTTCACGCTGGTGGGAGATTAGACGCCACCCTTCATGTTCATCTAATCTCAGGAATAGAGTCGCACTTCATATTTATTCCTTTTTGGACTGTACAGAGAAAGGTCACAGTCCACAGTGTCCAAATACGGTTGATTTGAGGCCCGCTTGACAGGGACAAAACTTCCAGCAAACTTCCAATGGGACCAGAAGATGTCTTAAATTATAAAATATAAAGTAAACTAACTACCCAGAGTCATCAGCAAGGGGAAAATGAAGGGTCATTGAATATTGAAAATAGGAGGCCTATGAGTTAAAAAGGTTGAGAACCACACTAGTCCAGCATCTCCATTAAAACCTCAAAAGCTTCCATAGATATAAGAGACTCTCACTTCTTGCATTTCTGCTTGCTTGCATATAACTGGGATAAAGAACTGTGCTGAACATCTGTATCCAATTTTTTCAGAGCTCCACCCGTGAAAAACACAACGTGAAATTTAATAACAGGGTAACTGTAAACCCGCTCAGCATGCGCTTTAACATCTACTCAAAGCGTTTAGCTGCTGCTCGAGTCTGCGAGAATAAACACACAGTTACGTGGACTTTTGTTTGGATGACTTATGCAGGCCAAATATAAAATGCATGTTCGTTAATCATGTGGATCAAACAAAAAGGTGATTGTGATGCCATAAAAAACAATGCGACCACTCGAGTAGGCGTTTTATCACACAGTACAGCAGAACAACAGGTTTAGGGTTTGATGTCAGTCAATGTTTCCCATGTCGCTTTATGCTGATTCAGCAGTGTGTGATGTAAGTCGATGATTAAAAACATCCACGTTCAAGTGCTCCAATAGCAGCATTTTTAAACAGCACAACAGCCTGTGCATATGATTACCATTGTTAGTAGATCTTTAAATATTATTTTGGATGATTTTTACACAGTGATTCATGATTCCATCTCAAACACCGCTTGATTAATGTGGAACTTGGGATGTAGTCATTGTTTGGTGTCTTTTAAAGTTGCAGTGTGTAATCTCTGCTCCACTTATGGCACCAAATGGATTTGCAATATGTTTGTTTTAGACTGATATGGAAATATTGGCTCACCCAATTGCATGAGTTTGGGGCGGGACTACTGTATGAAATCTGTTGTTAATTTAGATTTGAAGAAAACACTAAACCAAAATGTTGTTGACCGTGTAACTCCTCCTGCAACTTTTCTGCAAACACCATCAATGATACATAAAATGCTATGCTATTTTCGTTTACTGGATTATAAAATGGGCTAACATATCTCACTGATTGAAGGAAGGACAATATTTAGAGATCAAAATGTCATAGAGACCCGAGGTAGGCTGTTTTGATGTAGGCCAGTAAGTAATCACCTAGCAACCACCCAGAACAACCTAGCAGCACCATAACAACGTGTTAAAAGCCACTCAGAATACCTAGCAACACCTTAGTAAACACCCTCATAACTGCATAGTAAGATGCTAAAAACCACTTAGAACACCTTAACAACCCCATAGCAACATGTTAAAAGCCCATCAGAACAGCCAAGCAACACCTTGGTAAACACCCTCACTACTGCATAGCAACATGCTAAAAAACCCTCAGAACACCTTAGAAACCCCAAAGCAACACATTAAAACACATTCAGAACACCTAAGCAACCACCTAGCAACACCTTAGCAAACACCCTTACAACTGCAAAGCAACCTGCTAAAAACCACTGTGTACACCTTAGCAACCATAGCAATGTGCCTAAACACACTCAGAACACCCAAGCAACACTTTAGAAAACACCCTAACAACTACTTAGCAACATGCTAAAAACACTCTGAACACCTTAGCAACCCCATAGCAATGTGTTAAAACCCACTCAGATCACCTAAGCAACCACCTAGAAACACCTTGGCAAACTCCCTCACAACTGCATAGCAACAAGTTAAAAAACACTCGAAACACCTTAGCAACCCCATAGCAATGTGTTTAAACCCACTCAGAACATCCAGGCAACACCTTAGCAAACACCCCCATAACTGCATAGCATCATGTTAAAACCCACTCAGATCACCAGTAAACACACCAACCACTGCTTACAACATGCTAAACACCACTCAGAACACCTTAGCAACCCCATAGCAACTGGGCGGTGGCTAGGACACTAGCATTGCTACAACTTTTGCATACCTCGTGATTTCTCTGGAAATTAATAAAAATCTAATAATTTTTGCAATTCTGTTCGGTGCTGCTAGTGTGGCAGAAATGACACAAAGTACCTATTAAAATAATATAGATTTTATCTTATTATTATTATTATTATTAAAATCCAGACATTTTGTTTGCAAATGTGAGTAGATAGTGTTTAAGGCATAGAGAGTACCTTGAATGTCCAATAATGACCTATCTATCTCTTCTGAACTCAAAGACATCTTAAGATCAGTGTCATATATATATATATATATATATTAGGGCTGTCAATCGATAAACATTTTTAATTGAATTAATTACATGGTGTCCCGATTAATTAGTCACGATTAATCGCATATACAAATATTTGCTGAGAAAGCCCCTCATATAACAATAATTCAATTTATAAAATAAACAAATATTCAGATAATTAAAATGCATTACATTCTTGTAGCAGAAGAGTTCATCTTTGATAAGACAATATAAAAGCGGCTTTATAATACAATGTATTGATTATTACCATATTATTGATCATAAGTCAATCACTGACTCACAGTTCACAGTAATCCATTACACAAGTGAATTTATCAATCAGAGATTTATTATGAGGGCTTGTTTAAGGACCGTCAATGTACACCTGCGTCAGACGTGCTTGTGTAGCATCTCGGGTGTGTTGCGTCATAAACATACATCTTTAGGTCACTGTGTCAAGTTAAATATAGTTTAATACTTAAAACACATCTTAAGATCCCTTAGTTCGGATTTGCGCTCCATCAAGTGTTTTGAACGCAAGAATGTAACGCATGTTAATTTTTAGTCAAATTAATCGCACTGAATTAAATCGACAGCCCTAATATAAACATGTCCAGAGACATCCAAGTAGTCTCAGTGGATTTGTATTGACCAGCTAATGAATTAATGTGTTCTTTTATTGCGAAAATGGTCTTAAAATTTTCTTTATTTGTCCTTAAAAAGTCTTAAATTTATTCCTTTGATCCTGCAGATACCCTGTTTTATGAATCATCAAATTTTACATAAATATGTATAACATTATTATTATTATATTTAATATTACTTCATTTTTATCCTCATTTTAGTAATTATAATTTGTCCTTAACTGTTATGAAAATGTCACAATGCAAAAAATGAGTGATTATTATAATTTGTTTTATTAGTTAAATCATCTAATAAATATATACTTAAATTATATATATATATAAATGTATATATATACACATTACTACTAATATTTTTTATATTAAAAAAACTCATGGTCCAATAGGCGTCATCATATTGGCACTTTTGGAAGTTTTTTCAAATTTGTGTTTTCCAGCGCAGCTTCCCATGACACCATAAATTGATCCATAGACCTCCTCCTGTCATGCTACAGAGATCTTGCTCTCTCCCCCAGACCACAGACGATTGTAAAACCACCCAGAAGTGGAAAATGTAGAAATACTTCCGTGTGTGCATTCTGTGTGTCAGTGTTCACACACCACACCCCTTTTACACAATCCCACTGTCTGCAGCTGTGTTCGCATGTGAGAATAATCCCAGAGGCCATGCATTCCAGCGCTCTACAACAGTACAGTAAATACATTAGATAAATCATAACTCTGTTTTGGATTTCATCATTTCTGATGATGCTCCTTAGACATATATATGAATCACTTAAGGGTATAGTACACCGGAAAAATACATTTCTGTCATTAACTCATTCTGATGTCATTGCAAATACATTTGCTAAAATTTGTTCCCGTAATTTCTTTCCTGAATGTTCCTCTTCCTCTTTTTTCATACAACCAAAATCAGTGAGGACAGAGGCTGTCGAGATCCAAAAAATTAACCCTTTAAGCTTGAGAAAAAAATGATTATCAAAATATGAATAACTCCAGTCTTGACCAACACAAAATAGGTTTTGTTTGAAAGCTTAGAAGCTCTACTTTACTATATGTATGCATTAGGACCAAAACTGAACAAGTGCTTTGAAATTTGCAGACATAATAGAAGTGCTCCGTTTTGATTATTCATATAAAAAATTGCACTAGATATTATTATTATTATTATTATTATTATTATCAGTAAAAACACAAAACCAACAAATATCCATGTGTCATATGTTGCTGGAAAGCTCTCAAACAGTTGAATACAACCAGGTTATTTGTTTTACTCTCAGACAAAAGTATAGCGAGTAATAGCTAAATATATGTCTTTGACAATTATGTTGGTATTGCTTATATGCCGCGTTTACGTTTATAACTTCAAGAAAAATTAACGGAACATAAAATATCACATACCATTACTTGGAGGGGGTGATTATTTTTCAAACAAGCCCACATACAAGGTAATCAGATGCATTGATCATTGAAAAATCCACATAAAGCACGATGTTACACATGGCCACCAGGAGATGGCGCCAAGTACTAGGGATGGGCATTTTGGTCATTTTGTCTACTCGAGTACTCCAGGGACATGTTCATAACTCTATAACTCTATATATAATAACATGTCTGACAAACGTCTATGGCTGCTGCATTGTGTCTTGTTCCAGTGTATCGTATATTCATTATTATAGGCTGTTATAAAAGAGTATGTCACAAAATGTACAAAAGATTGCATAATCAAAAAGTAATGCATCATATTTTGTCATTATGTGAAGATTCGCTGTCCAAATCTGAAAGAATGTGCAAAAAGCGCATATGTCTGTTCTTCCTTCAGTAATCTTAGTAAGTGCACACCAGTTTTTTAGTGACTGTCTGAACCGTATATTCTCAAATAACAGGAGATGCCATAACCCTTGCGTTTTAATTTGTTGTTCCATTTAACTGCGCTCTGTCTAGCTGTTTGAAACACTCGCCTGCTGTACACTGCCACATGCGCCTGGTGTGTGTGTGTGTGTGTGTGTCCAAATGTTTGCTCTTGTGAGCAAAGCCACAATGCTCTGTATTGTTGTTGCCGTTCAACTCGGAGAGTCTGAATTTCCACTTTTCAACTGTGGAAAGTGCCACATCCGAGTACCTGAGTCCTCGAGTACTCGTGCCCATCCCTATCAAGTAACTGACACCGACACAATGATGACTCAAATGGCACACAATGAAACTCATTCTGTGCAATCTCATTATTAAAATCACGTCTGCATGCTATGCAAACCTTTAGTCATTGTTGTGTTTGGATGTGTAATTAGATCTAATGTACAATTATTATGTTTTGTGTGTTTGGAGAGGCTTTTGGACACTTGGAGACACTTTTGGACACTATGATAAATATATTTGTAATGCTATAACTTTTGATTGCTTTGTCGTATCAATACAACGTTTTTCTCCGATACAGTTGACATGATTGGGAACAAACCAAAATGAAAGCAGTTTTTCAGAGCCACCGTATTTACACTCAGAGATATATAATGCTAAATCAGAAAAAATATAAGAAAAAAGTAATTGTAAAGGGGATTAAGGGAAAGGAGGAGCCGAGAACCGGCTTGACAATATAAATACAAGTTTAATGAGAAACGTAAACAAAAGACACAAACGCACACATGACGGTCAGCTGCCGTAAACAATCTCTCTCCCTCGCACCATCATCCGCAGTCGGCCATTATCCCTCTCGGAGGCTTAATTAGCCTGATAAGGGACCGGGAGTGTATAATCACGTCCCGACCCCGTCCTCCACCCTGTCACAGTAATGTTTCAGAATTTATCAAAACCTATATCATTGAAAACATTTCCAAACCAAACACTTCCACCTCCTTGTTTTTTTTTTTCGAGTTATAAGGCCTTAATTTTTAGTATGCTACTGAAACAGGATATCTTTAAAAATTCCTTCAGAGCTTAAAGGGTTAAAGTAGTCCATATTACATTTGCATTATATTCTTTTTGAAACCATTCAGTAGCTTTGTGCGAGGAAAAGACTGAAATATCGTTTTTTTATTAATGGAAAACCTTCCCTCTGCTGCATATATTGATCTGTTTCTCACCCACACCTATCATATCACTTCAGAAGACATGGATTTAACCACTTGAGTCTTTTTATAGTCTAATTGATGCTGCCTTTTGGCTAGTTTTTGTAGTTAAGAGCTTGACAGACACTATGAACTGCTGTTGTATAATAATAATAATAATAATAATAATTCCTTACATTTATATAGTGCTTTTCTAGGCACTCAAAGCACTTTACATAGCATAGGGATGATGATGATGCGACAGCAGCCATAGTGTGCCAGAACACCCACCACACACCAGCTGTTGGTGGGGAGGAGAGAGTAGAGTGATGTAGCCAATTCAGGGATGGAGATTAATACGAGGCCATGATAGATGGGGCCAATGGGGGGAATTTTAATGACCACAGGGAGTCAGGACCTCGTTTTAACATCTCATCCGAAGGATGGTGCCTTTTTACAGTATAGTGTCCCCGTCGCTATACTGGGGCATTAGGACCCACACAGACCGTAGGGTGAGCACCCCCTGCTGGCCTCCCTAATACCACTTCCAACAGCAACCTTGCTTTTCCCCAGGAGGTCTCCCATCCAGGTACTGGCCAGGCTCAACCCTGCTTAGCTTTAGTGGGCAACCAGGCAAGAGCTGCAGGGTGATATTATTATTTTATTCTCTTGTGTTTCATGGAAAACGTAACAGTATACAGCTTTGGAACGACATGAGGGTGAGTAAATGTTTCGGGTGAACTATTCTTTATATGAACGTAATATGGGCAACCATGGTATCCCAAAAAGTGTGCTTTCTAGTGAGTTCTGAAATGAAACGAAAGAAGTCATGGCGTGTTTGGATTTATAAAGCCTGCAGGAAGTGATTGAAATCTCTTGAAGAATTTCTATTAGGCTTGTTGAGCAAATTTGAGTTCTCACTGGTGTTTTCATACAGAACACAGTACTTCCTGTTTCCTGGCAGGCCATGCCTGCTGTGCTGCCCACCATGTGCTGTGGCTGATAAGACACTGTGTGTGTTCCCCTTTCGCTCTGACACATTGAATGGTGACCTGGCTGTCTGACATCCATCAGTGGCCACTTCTCCATTTGCCTGCTCTAGTTCCTTGGGAAAACCACTGAATGTTTGAACAGTCATTTTTACTGCCGGCAAGTCTGACATTAAATAAACAAACAGGCTTTGCACTGTGGTGCACGGTTTATTTCTGTATCACAGTTTAGATTCTGTATCTTATAGAGACTTTTAAAAATGTGTCTCGAGACATCTGCAATCTGTTTTATAAATTGCAATGGGTCTTGTTTTTTTTTTTAGCGCAAGCACATAGTCCCTTAGTCTCCCTCACTTAGTGCTTGTATATACTAATCAGTGGTGGGACACTTGGGTCAAGTATTATGATGAACTGTATTGGAAGGCATCAGTGGAGTCTAAAGGTTGCTCAAGCGCACATGTTATTTATACAAAGGTCCAGTAATTCCTACTCAATTTCAAGTCTGTAATTTAAATTTAAGTGGCCAGTCAGGCTGAGTTTTCTAGCAATTTTGTGGACATTTTGTGTATCTGTAATATTAACCCTGACTTCAAGACATTGAAATCAGGTGGAACAAGTTCTTGGGTCACTATGGCCACATCACACTGAAATGAAGTTTTCTAACAAATACTTTCTTCAAGTTTAATTAATGTTGCATACGAAGACAAGTATCATTTCAAAGCGAAACAGTGCCCACTTTTTAAGCCATGAACCAAACCAAACAGCTCTGAAGTTAATCACAACATAACAAAGTTTGATTTGAAGCATAAATGTATTTGAAAAGAGACCGTGTACTTGACATCTTTAATGAGGGAATGAATGAACTGCAGTCTCATGAAGCAACAATTACAAATATAGAAAGAATATGGGCTCTATTTTATGAGCTCTAGTGATGAAGCTGTAGTTTTAGTATTTTCATGCAAGCATGTACTATAGGTCTAGCTGCAAGTGGGTTTGGTGAGATTGCATGTACAAAGCGCTAACGGGCTGGGTCAAGTGCAATTTAATTCTGAGGTTCTTCTCCGGTACCCTCTGCAATCTATTATATAATCCATTCACTGTCCAGCACCAGCGATGTAGACAAAGACAGCAGATTTATAAGAAGTTGGAAGTGTAAGTGGACTGTATGCAATTAATTAAAAGAATAGAAACATAGACTCACATTCTTTTGTGCATTAACGGCGTCCTTGTTGAATGTCAGGCATATTTCTATGACAGTGACGCTCCTTTTATACGCATAGAAAATGTGGTTTTCATCAGGATTTACAGTAGAGTTATGTTCTGTTCAATTATAGAGAATATAAGTATTATTAATCATTGTCATTATAGTATTAACAGTGACTGCATCAGATCTTATGCCTTGCAGAATGAAATACTTTTCTTTCTTTTCTTTCTTTATTGTATTTATATAGCACAATTTATTGCAACTACAGTTGCACCAATGTGCTTTCCAGCGATAACAAATAGAGAGTAAATACATAGACATCACAAAAAAACAACATAGAACAACAATAGAGGATTTAGCCTCAACGCTCAGAGGAATTAAAAGCCTGAGTTAAAAGGTGGGTTTTTAATAATGATTTAAAACTGGAAATAGTCTGAGCCAATCTAATGTGAACGGGTAACAGATTCCAAAGTTTCGGGGCAGCGATCGAGAAAGCACGATCCCCCCTATGTTGAAGTCTGGATCTAGGGATCGTTAAGAGAGACTGATCAGAGGACCGTAGGGATCTATGTGATGTATAACGTTTCACTAAAGAATCAAAGTATATGGGTGCCAGACCATTTAAGGGTTTAAAAACAAACATTAAAAGTTTATATTCTATACGGAAACGGATCGGCAACCATTGAAGAGAGTACAAAATTGGAGTAATGTGCTCACGCTTTTTTGTACCTGTCAGTAGCCTAGCGGCCGCATTTTGGACTGTCTGCAAACGCGCCAACGCTGTCTGGCTAACTCCTGTGTAGAGAGTGTTACAATAATCGAGTCGTGAAAAAATAAAAGCATGAATCACTTTCTCAAGGTCATTAAAAGAGAGAAAGCTCTTTACCTTGGATAGAAGTCTAAGATTAAAAAAGCAAGATTTAACTACATTATTTATTTGCTTATCGAACTTTAAGAGTACTCATTGAATACTGCACAGTATAGTGTATATTGCCTATTTTTACAAATCGTATGTGAAACAGTTTTCACTGTGCTACGTTAAACGTTTCGTTGTCACGTCACCTCATCAAGTTGCATGCATGCTTCAGTGAGTGCCGTGCTGCTATCATTTTGGAAATAAAAACAGTTATTTAGCATTTTTAATTTGCCATTTAAAATGTCTCCAGTTTGATCAAATTATGATTTAAAAGATATTATTTCTGGTTCATTCATCACATTTGGCTATTCCATGTATACAGAAAATGTGCATAATGTGCACAGTATAAATACTATATACCGCAGAGTTGATAATATTATGATAGCATGCTATTTTGAACATATCCTATATTCAAATATTGACATTTGGTTTAATCTGCTGACACCATTGACATATGAATTAGTTTAGAGTTTTTATTAAAAATGGATTTCAAACATCTTATATAGATGTTCAGCTGTTAACCTTGATTTTGCCATGAAAATAGCCATAGAAGCTGGCATGGTGTTAAAACACACACACACACATTAGGAGAGAGCAGGACGTCCATCAGTCCTCAGTGACTCGCTGACCCCCTCTGGTGGAGTCCACATTCACAGTCGGCTCTTTAAAATCAAATTTAAACCTGGAAATTAAACCTTGAACATCTTAAAACAAATAAGCGTTCTAGACGTTAATGCACTATTTCTAGATCACTAATGAAATGAATGTAAATCAGTGACGTTGACCTTGTTAACTCTCAAATCATGCTGGATAATGTGATGAATCAATCAAGCATTCCCATTCCCATCTTTCAATTGAACTTTTCACTTAGGAAAGTATGCTAATATGATTATTGGTCAAATATGGGGAGGTGTTTTATGACATAACATCCCTGTCATCCTAGTTTTTCATAGCGTGATGTGGAGCGTTTGTGACAGACAGAAATAATGACTGTTAGACAGAGATCGAAACGTCAGTGCTTGGCTTCAGGCATAAACCCATGTTTCATCACAAGACGATCAAAGAATAACAAGCTGTAATAGGCTTTTACTAGCGTTTCTCTCTGAATTCATTTTCAATTTGTTCGATTTGTTTCACAATCAAAGAGGTTAAACAATCATCATAGTCTTAAGTCTTAAAGGTACAGCAGCACAAGCTAAGGGTCTCAATGGGTCAGATAGAGGGTGGAATGGTCCCAACTATTTTGGTGCAATAAACCTTGACTAGCATGGTAATTAGATGAGAAAAAAAAAGCACCATTTGACACTCATAATGTAAAATCCACATGGAAGGCTTGTGGTTAAAGCGGTCTGGAGTGTCTCAGATTGCTCATCCCACACCAGCACACCACCCTCCTCACCCCCCGCAATCCCAGCATTCTTTATGTAACCAGCGCTTCTTTTACCTGAAGGTTTAACAGCTTACAGCGTCATCAAGCACGACTGAGCTGACGTTTGACCACCGCTAGTACTGATGAGTGTCTCAAAATCAGTTTTTCCTGTTGTAGTGTGTCGTACATGTTGTAGAGAATCCAACTTTATTCTTAAAGGGATAGTTCACCCTTAAATACCGATGTCATTTCCTCACCCTCACGTTGTTCATATAGTGTCCATTTCCTCTATACACATGCACGTTTGTAACGTCCCTACTGTTGGCCATTTTTAGGTCTGGCAGTGTTGTAAATAAAGATTTTTCTGTCATGCGTGGGCCTTGCTTCCACTGGTCCTGCTTCGACTTATAAAAAGGACAGGATTTGGTTAATCTGGTTAAGTGATTACTTTCCAGTTCACATGCTAAGGAAAAGGCACTAAACCACCAGCTATCATTATGGGACCCATAATGTGATTTTTCGGCAACTAAGCAATAAGGATGCTAGAGGCGGTGCTACTGTATATTATGAATATAGTCACAGCTAAAGGGCTTTGTTAGGCACAACACACAATATAACAAAGCCTCAAGTACCTTTATTGTATCTTAAATGGTTACTATGTAATATTATGGCTGTAAAATGTTTTTTAAAATGAAAGCAAATTCATTAAGTGGCTTCCTTCTGCTAGAAGAGTCCCAGACATGCAAACTAATGTCATCACTTTCACACATGGATTATCATAGATTAATATTGAATGTGTGGGTCTGGGACGAGTCTAAATCGACGCATAAAAGTACCACAAATAAATAATGAAGATGTATTAAAAACGTTCAATGTGAGATGGTGATATGAACTTCAGTGATATGAAAACAGTGTGACATGCAATTGCACAAAGTAATTAAGTGCATAAATAAATATCAATATTAATAAGGACATTTTTGTTAGTTTTGTTGTGTTTTGGTTTTTGGGTCCTGAAGCAGAACCAATTGAGGACTATTGATCTACAGTACCGGATACTGTTTTTAAATCTAGACTTTTTTTATTGATTTCTTTTTTTACCGAAATGCTATAGCTGTAGTGTAGCTGCATGTAGTTCTCTCATTTGAACATGATTACATCTTTTACATCACATTGTCTCCTTCAATCCATTCAAAACACTTTACTGCCTCTCTATCTCTTTATCCCTCACTTTCCCCTCTCTTTCTCTCTGTCTCTCTCTCTGCTCCTCCCCCGTGTCTGGATGAGTGGTTTAGTTCAGGGATCAAGCGTTCAGGGACTGATGTCTCTCAGTGATTTCATTGGCACTGTTACAGTGGCTGAACGCAGGGCTAGTTTAGCGTTGTCCGTACCTCAAGGCACCAGGGGAGACCCCCATTGAGCGCGCCTGTCCAGGGACCCTCGGCAGACCCCATCTCACCCTCTCTCTCCATCAGTATGGAGCAGGGGGCGAGTTCCTGTCCACAGGGTAAGTGGCCGGCGTGGAACAGGGCACCCTGGATTTGCGCTCTTTGACTCGTGATGGCTGCGACCGAGGGACGTTGTAGCTAATGCTGCTTGATATAACACTTTTTTATTTTTACAGTACTTTATAGAGGTAAAACTACCTTAGTAGGTAGCTGATAATATCTGGCCAATTTAATGTTTTTGACAAGAATGTAACCAGAACATAATTTCTAAACTGACTTTATGCCTTTATTTTGATGGCTGTGACTGACCAGTTGCTTTGGGCTAGTCTTCGTCCTTGCTTCAGTCGATGTGAAATTGCCTCTCTGGAACTTTTGATATTTTGGCACTTTAATGTCAGAACAAGATATTTTCCTGTTTTAATGCTGTCAACCAAAATATAACCTGAACATCTTTTGTAATCTAACTTTAAATAACATTTTTGAAGTCTGCGATCAAGCTAGTTTTCATTCTTATTGCAATTGACGATTTTCAAGTGCTTTTCTGGACCACCACAGATATCTGGAACAAGATAGTTTGGCATTTTAAAGTTGTCTTCCAGAATTTAACCAGAACATAATTTCTAAACTGACCTTATAACATTTTGATGTCTGTAACTGACCAGTTGCTTTGGGCTAGTCTTCGTTCTTCAATTGATGTGAAATTGTCAACTAGATTATAACCAGAGCGGTTTTTCTAAACTGACTTTAAGGCACATTTGTGAAAGCTGAGACCAGTTGCGTTGATCTAGTCTTTGCTTTAAATCTATAGACAGTGTGGAAGTGCAATTCTGCAACTTTGTACGTAGCTATAACACGATATTTTGACGTTTTGATGTTGTCAACAAGATTATAACCTGAGCATCTTTTCTAAACTGACTGTGTGACATTTTGATGGCTATGACTGACCAGTTGCATTGAGTTAGTCTTTAATTTAGTTCCTAAATTAAATGTAGTTCCTACTTTAATAGATAAAAGTGAAAGTGCTTTTATGGAGCTTAATGGGTAGCTGAAATCAAATATTTTGGTGTTTTGATATTGGCAACCAAAATATAACCAGAACGCCTTCTCTTAAACAGACAACACTGACTTCAAGGCTGGAACTGTTGTGTTGATCTATTCTTTGTTTGTATTACAGTAGTTAAACGGGGGTATTTCAGTGTATTTGTGTTGTCTGCCAGTATATATCCAGGACTTCTTGTGTTGAGCTAGTATTTATTCTTACTTCAGCAGATTGAAAAGGTCCTTTCTGAAACTTCACAGGTAGCTGTAACAAGATAATTTGATGTTTTAATGTTGTCAACTGGAATATCAGCAGAACTCTTTTTCTGATATGACTTTTAAAAGCCTTGACCACATGCATTGATCTAGCATTTGAGGTTTGTACGTGGGCTTATTTACTTTGCCTGACTTTGGGCCTTCTAATTGCTTGAGATCCGTGTTGGATAAAGAGATTGAAGTGACTCTTTCTGCCTCGGTCTCTTGCACAGTCATCCGTGGTAAAACACAGATACTGTAGGCAGCTTAAGCGAAAGAGAGCTTAGCTGATATAAATAGAGTCTGCGGCCATTTATTACCATAGAGACCGTGAATCAGGGTACCTGTTAATGCCCTACCTGACGCTTTAATTTCAACCTTTCATGGAACAGTCCTTTGAGCATCTTAAGATTTCTTTGTTTCAAACTGTTTCGTAGTCGAACAAGAGGTTCACAGTCAAAGCTCAACACACGGGCCACATCCCTTTTGTAAGCCTTTAATTTATGGCCCACAACATGCCTAGTTTTGAATGTATACTTATTGAGTATACATATTTTATATGGAACATCCAGTTGTTTTTTTTAAAGCATAAACTTCAATACATTTAGTTGTATTTCAGTCTATTTTTATTTTATTTTTCAGGAAAAGTATCTGAACTTCTTTATAAAAAAAAAAAAAAAAAACATTTACAATTACATTGTCACCAGTCAGACCAACACCAGACTGACAGAGTGACAGGACCGTGGCATCATCGTCCCATGTCTGCCTTGTGTTTCATTGTATGTCTTTGTGTGAGCGCACTGTTTCAGTTGTATTCTCTGCCGAGCGCTCTTTGGTCCATCTTGTTTCATGTGTCTGGATCCTGACTTCCTGTCTGGTTCAGTTTCGGTCTGTGTCTGGATCCGGACACTCATGCTCCATGTCTGTCTGTTATTGACGTGGGTGCATTGCGTATCAGTAGTTTGTCTGTCTCTCGTGTCTCGTTGCATGCCCTGGTCACGAGATGTCTTCATGTTGTGCTGGGATTCGATCACTTCGGTCTAGTAAGGTGTCGGGTGTGTGTGTTGCTGAACTCTTGCACAGGTGTCTTTGACTTGTTTTTGTCGCCGGTTGTGTGCATCGCGTGGTGATTACCTCGCAATGTACTCACAGGTTTTGTATAGTGTGAGAATGGGTGGCATCGCTTTGCTTGCAGTTGCTACTCATTCTCTCGTCTAGTTTGTCGGTTGGCATGGGCGTATATTGTGTTATTGTCTAGGTGATGTGTGCTCATACCATTAGGGTGTTTGGTCTTGTGAGAGCACGTAGCTTTGTGTTGTTTCTGCATCACCACATGTTTCTCTGTCTTATATCATACCCCGCTCCTTATTATTAGTTCATATGCCTCACCTGTCCCATTTTAAACCATTTTATTTCTCTCTATATTTTTGTCTCCTTGTGTTTGCTATCCAGTGCCAGTTTATCTTGTTCCAGTCTTGTGTGCTAGTGTTTCCAGTCGGTCTTGCTTGTGTGTTCAGTCTTCCCTGCCGGTCCTGTTTCCTCCACCTGGTTCCTGTTTCTGTCCTGTCAGACTCTGCGTTTGGGTCCTGAGCCTCTCAATCCGTGACATACATAATATTAAAGCTTGTTAATACTGTGGCGTTTTCAGAAAATGTCTTGAATTAAGTTTGTCAATGTCTTGAATTTCCCCACTGGAATATGTATATATATATGTGTGTGTATGTGTATGTGTCTGTGTCTGTGTCTGTGTCTGTGTCTGTGTCTGTGTCTGTGTCTGTGTGTGTGTGTGTGTGTGTGTGTGTGTGTGTGTGTGTGTGTGTTATGCCTGTTATGTCGAGCAGAGTCATGAAGAGCTTGTCTAGGAATTTTACCATATCTCGGCCTTCCTTTTTATGAGGAATTCCAACAATTTGGATGTTGGTTTGCCTTTTACGATTCTCAAGATCTTCCAACTTTTCCCAGACGCACTGCAAATATGCCTTGGTTGCTAGCTGATTAGCAGCTAATTCTCTCTCCGATGTCTCCAGATAATCGATCCGATTCTTGTAACAAACTCCGAGAATTTCGCCTCCATCGATGTATTACAGCAAGATCCTCCAAGTCCACAACGACCTTCGTCAGCATCACAGATATGCTGGACAGTTGACGTTTCGCCCGCTGCACCGTCCAAATTGAGTCCCTGATCTGCTGGCCTGTCAGAAGTTACAGCTTGAGCATGTAAGCGCTTTTAATGTCTCCAGAGCTTGAGGTTTTTGAATTCTTTGACATACTGTCTTCATAGAACAGTTATGAAACAGTGTTTCAAATCTCACCGATTTATGACACAAAAATAATGAAAAACTAGCAAAGTGCGCAGAGATCGCCGTTCACATGTCTGACCCTCGGATGGCCTCACGCGACTCCTGAATTGAGAAATATTATCTTATAAAAATTATGATTATTCTAAAACAATCTTTTTGAGTGTGTATGCTTAAAACAAGAAAAATATATTTTCCAGTGGGGTAAGAAAAACTTAATTTAAGTTATTCTCTGAACATGCCTCCATGTTAAAAAGTCATATTTTGTATTTGTAAATTGAATTAAAAATACTGATTTTTTTGGTCTCTAGATATGGCTCGGGTCCCACCTTCAATGTAAGTCCAAAGGAATATTATCACCCATATATTATTTTACCAAGGGAAATTGGTCAAATGGAGCTTAATGCACATGATAATCCATCTCATCACCTTCGTCCAGTTTTGGCTCAATAGTTTAGGAGCCTAAATTCTTGGCAAAGAAGTTGAGCTTTATTTGATCTTTGACTTCGATGTGTACAATTTGATTGTTTGTAAACACTCAGATTTAAGAGTTTGCTGCTGTAATGTCTGGAAAAGATCATCTTACGCCAAGGACATACAATGTGACGGTGCTGATTGGATGAACTCTGATCTCATTGGTAATTTTGGCTGGTTCTGTACCATCTTAGTCGTCTAGTCAAGGCTGAACGTAATGGAGCTTTAAAACTTTCCTCCAGTGTTGACCAATGTAAAACTGTGCCATTGCTGTAGACTGCCCTTATAGGCTAAACACAATAACTACACATTTTGCTAAGACTGAGATATAACTGAATTAGACTATGATATGTCCTGTGACAAGGTGGTTTGTCTCAATCTAAGATTTAGGGACAGCAGAGTGAGACTATTTTATAATCCACATTTGACTGGTCAATCAAAGACTTTGAAGCCAACATGCGTACCGAGCACAGACTCTACAGATATAAAAAGAAAACTGCTGCCTGGAGTCAAATGTTCAGCTGTGCATTCATCGCTCCTTTTCTGCTTTCCATCGCTGTATGAAGGCAGTGCACTGGATCGCCTTTGAACAGTTGAATGAAGAACTATGACGTCATCAGTGATATAAGCATACAGCTCTAATCTAGGTCATTATCCTGTCCCGCCTAAATGAAAGTGGATCAAGTCTCGTGAGAATTAGCCATACTGTATTAAGCAAATACAGTCTGATTAAACAGGCAGAAATTCACATCAGAAGGTGAACGGTATTGTAGAATAAAATTATAGTTTAAGACCTCTAAATATTTTCCTCTCAAGTGTTTTGTCAATAGAAGTGGCACAAATTTTGGTAAGAACTAGTAGCAGCTAAGCTTATGTCATCTGTGATAAAAGTCAACATGAAATCAGTTCCACATTTCAACCATAAATGCATCAGGTTGCAAGCAGCATTTTATGTTGACTTTAATAGTAATATGGAGCTCATTACTGTGCAAATCAAATATGAAATCACTGCAATTAAATTAGAATTTAAACTTTCATAATTTCATATTATTCTCCTCTTTAAACATTATGCTTAATGATTGAAGGTTTAACTGACTATTGACATTATACAGCAGCTTCAGATGTACATTAGTGATCATTTTGAGGCCTGAGGAGTTACACACCATTTCTCATATGACTCTGGACCAAATGGGGTTCCAAAGCTTAAAAAAGGGGTGTTGTTAAAAAATATCATTGTCGAATCATCGTTATGTCATTTTCCGTATCATGAGATCATACGAAACTCTAATGATGCTGTGCAAAAGCAGCACTGCAGCTCACAGTCCAGAAGTTGTCTAAACTTTCACAGCTTCAGGTGATGTAGATCGCAAAGTATGAGGTAATTACACAAAAATACCAAAAAAGTAAATACAGAAGCACTCTCGTTGGGGAATAAGAGGAGCTGCCGCTTTATTAAAGTTCATATAATAAGGAAGCGGGTCATGTAAATAACTACAAATTCTGAAAGTGTCATTTCTCTGTGCAGTCAGCACCTCTTCTATGAGTGGCGCAAAGTGTCCCGATCTAAGGGGGAGAGATAGAAACTGCAACCGGCTGGTGCACACTCTATTGCGGGGACGCTCGTCCCTCGGCATGCACACTTGCTGAAAATCTATTCATGCATTATAGACATTACTGTTCAATTTGTTTTTTATTAAAGTCTTAGAGGTGTTCATTGTGTAGTTTGATTAAATATAATTGTATTTTGTGTATGAAAATTAAATAATATTTGTCTTTAGAAACCCAGTGAGCAAGCTGAAGGCGACTGTGGCGAGGAACACAAAACTCCATAAGATGTAGATTAATGGAGAAAAATAACCTTGGGAGAAACCAGACTCACTGTGGGGGCCAGTTCTCCTCTGACTGACATCATGAATATAATGACAATATTACTTATGTATAGTGCAAGTCATGCTTTAAAATTATTAAACTAAGTAAGTTTTAAGGGTCAGTGTTTAAACAAGGATTGTGTATGAACTGTAATATTAATGACTAATGTCTTTGAAGTCCATCCTGGATAAACTGCAGAAGTTCATTGTTCTTTGTTAGTTTGCTGATGAAGGCTTTTGTTGGCAATTGTTAGTCTATGTATTTCATTATAAGAGTGTAGTCCATCATTAGACCGAGGTGATGCAGGCAGAGGTGCATCACAGTTCAACCGGCAGGTCATTTCGGTGCGGCCTATCCTAGTCCAAGGTTCAGGCAGTGGCATATGAAGTATTCGATGTCTTACAGTTGGAGTTGGCATCAGTTCATCCTCTGAAGTCAAAAAACTTCTGGGTCATGACTGAAAGAACTAGGTCGTGAGTACAAGCGGCCGAATGGGCTTTCTCAGAAGGGTGGCGGGCTTCTCCCTTAGAGATAAGGTGAGGAGCTCAGTCATCCGTGAGGAGCTCGGAGTAGAGCCGCTGCTCCTTTGCGTCGAAAGGAGTCAGTTGAGGTGGTTTGGGCATCTGGTAAGGATGCCCCCTGGGCGCCTCCCTAGGGAGGTGTTTCAGGCACGTCCAGCTGGGAGGAGGCCTCGGGTAAGACCCAGGACTAGGTGGAGAGATTTCATCTCCACACTGGCCTGGGAAAACCTCGGGGTCCCCCAGTCAGAGCTGGTTAATGTGGCTCAGGATAGGGAAGTTTAGGGTCCCCTGCTGGAGCTGCTGCCCCCACGACCCGACTTTGAATAAGCGATTGAAGATGGATGGATGGAGATTGGTATAAAATATAACACCTAAGTTCTTCGCTGTTGAAGACGATGTAGCTACATTTATCGAGAGTCAAATTATATTTTAGCAGCTTATTTTTTTAGAGGTTTTTGGTCCAATAATCAGTACCTCTGTTTTGTCAGAATTGAGTAGAAGGAAGTTTCTGGCCATCCAATCATTGATTTAATTGATACACTCTGCTAATTTGGAGAATTGTGAAATGTCATCAAGTTTAGAAGAAATATAAAGTTGTGTATCGTTGGCATAACAGTGGAAACTTATTCCACGATTCCTGATAATATCTCCCAGGGGCCCTAAAACTGACCCCTGCATACTTAACTTTTGTTTGATTTGACAATTCCTCATTTACACATACAAAGTCGTAGCAGTCTGCTAAATAAAACCTAAGCCATGCTTATGCAAGTCGACTAATGCCAACATAATTCTCCAGCTTATTCAAGAGAATGTCATGATCAGCACTAAGTGTCGAATGCAGCACTAAGATCTAAAAGCACTAGAAGAGAAGTGCAGCCGCGATTAGATGATAAGAGCATGTAATTTGTAACTCTGATAAGTCTCTGTACTGTGATGGGGCCTAAATCCTGACTGAAATTGTTTATACATACCATTTCTTTGTTGAAATTAACATAGTTTGGAGGACACAAACTTTTCTAGTATTTTCGACATAAATGGTAGATTTGAAATCGGTCTGTAATTAGCCAGGTCTCCAGAATCAAGTTGTGGCCTCTTAATAAGTGGTTTGATAACAGCCATTTTAAAGTTTTTTGGGACATGTTCCAAGGATAGCAAGGAGTTAAAAATATTAAGAAGAGGTTCTGAAATTACAGGGAATACCTCTTTTAAGAGCTTAGTTGGTATTGGATCTAACAAACATGTTGTGGCTTTTGATTTTTTTAATCCGTTTTGTTAGCTCTACATGACCTATGACAACGAAGGATTGAAGTTGCTCATGAGGAAAATGATGAGACACTCACTACTCTTGTGCTACGACGGAATATCTGGCTCAGTCGAAGCTTATTCTAAACCAATTTAGCCACAGTACTGAAAAAACACCTTGGATTGCTATGGTTGTTTTCTATGAGTTTGCTAAAATATGCTGACCTGGCAGCTTTTAGTGCCTGTCTATAGCTACAGACACTAACCTTCCATGTACCGTGAAATAAGTCTAATTTTGTTATCTTCCACTTGCGCACCATTTTCCGAGCTGCTCTCTTGAGAGCATGAGTGTGGGGGTGCAGGGCTTTTTTCTTTAATTGTATTTAATTGAAGGGTGATGACACTATCAAGAGTGCTAAAGAGGACTGTATTTATATTTTATGTTATTACGTCAAGTTCTACTAGACTTTTTGGCTTAGCGAGTATGAGACAATTCTGGGAGATTAATAGTGAAGCTATCTTTAGTGGTCGAAAGAATAGTTTTACCTGAACGATAGCATGGTGTAGATTGAGTGACATTAGCTGATCGCAACAAACAAGAAACGAGGTAATGATCTGAGATATCATCGCTCTGCGGCAGATATATTATCAACATCAACTCCATATGACAGAATTAAATCTAGCGTATGATATGCGACGAGTTGGTCCGATTACATTTTGTCTGACTCAAAGAGAGTTGAGAATATCGATAAATGCTAATCCCAATGTTTCATTTTCATTATTTATGTGAATGTTGAAGTCACCAACAGTTAAAGCTCTATCTACAGTAACTACAAGATCTGATAGAACATTTGCAAAATCACCAAGGAAATCAGTATAAGGCCCGGGTGATCTATATACTGTAGCAGGGGCAAAAAAGTATTCATTTATTTATATCTGACAGTGTCACATTAAGCATTATTAGTTCAAAAGACTTATATCCTGTCCTCTGAGTAACACCTCTTATATATTCACTGTATATTGTAGCGACATCTCATCGACCGTTCTGATGAGGCTCATGTTTATAACAATAACCTAGGGGAGTAGACTAATATATTCATATATTCATTCATTCAACTATGATCTGTAGTAATTTAGTTTACAATTTGTGCTTTGGTAGAAAGAGATCTAATGTTAGTAGCCCTTAAGTCTCAACCTTAATTACATTTTTTATAAACGATTTAGTGAGAGTTTTGTGTTTGTTAGTTTGGGGAACAGACACAGTCTCTTTATGATATCTAGGTGATACAGACTCTATGTGTTGTAGTTTATGTGACGTGTGACGTCTCAAGGCAGCTAGCAGACATTCGGATTAGCCAATTTGTCTGCTTCCTGACCTGGGCCCCAGTAAGTCAAATACTATCACTATTAAGACTATGAGCCAAATTACTAGAGAGGAGAGCGGCACCTTGCCTGGAAGGAGGGAGTCCTTTCTCTCTTTAGCAGGTCAGGTCTACCCCAGAAACTCTCAATTGTCTATAAATCCTATTCTATTCTCCGGACACCACTCAGACATCCAGCCGTTCAGTGACACTAATCTACTGTAAACCTCATCACCATGATGAGCAAGGAGGGGGCCAGAGCATATTACAGTGTCTGACATTGTTTTTGCAAGTTCACACACCTCTTTAACATTATCTTTAATGATCTCTTACTCGTGAAGCCGGACATCATTAGTACCGACATGAATAACAATTTAGAAAATTATGTTTAGAATTAGCCAGCACTTGTAAATTTGCTCTGATATCAGATGCTCAAGCCCGGGAAATGCATTTTACAATGGTGGCTGGAGTCTCTATTTCCAATTTCCTTACAATAGAATCACCAATTATGAAGGCTCTTTCAACATGATTCTCAGTTGGTGCATCACTGAGTAGGGAGAATTGATTGGAAACCGTAGCAGGAACGGGAGAGTCCTGACGCTTTGCTGAGCGAGTATGCTGCCGAAACGTCACCCAAACACCCTGTTGCAGAGGCTCTACATCTGGAACAAATGTGTGTGTTGCTCACTGACAATTTTAAAATGGAAAACAAGACAAAAACTCTTGATAACAACAGGATTTATTGCAGTGAATCTTTTTACTGAATTAAACAAAGCATTTTTTTTTCTTTAATTCAGTGAATGTCATTTAGAGGTATAAAAGATGATTTTGTTCTCTTTATTGTTAGCAAGCACATTTAATACAACCTTATAAGTCAGGACACAAGCTGAATAATCGGATAAGAGCTAATGATTAATCATTACAATAATCGCCTGAATAGTCAAATAATCGTTCTAATAATCCTTAGATTAGTCGATTATCAAAATAATTATTAGTTGCAGCTCTAGTTGTATAATAGAAAACCCTCTAAATGAACTTGCCAAATGTACACACAAACAAGAGTTGTTAGGGTGGGAGTCAATTTGCAATGGGAGTGTGTACTTTTTTTTTTTTTATGTTTTTTTTATTTTTTATTATTCCTCTGTGGCCGATAATAGAAAATTCATGGTTTGGTTCTGCAGTATAACAACAGCCTTTAGAGGTGACATAAAAACAATCACTGACTACTCGTGGGATTTGCAGTTTCTAACCATTTTATCATTGACATTATTCTCCATATTTTTATCCTCATATATAGATATATACAGTATGTATGTATACACACATAACCCTTAATCTAGTGAATAGATAGGTTATAAAAAGCCTGAAAATACTTAAATATAGAGCATTGAGCCAAATCTCCGTAATTTCAAATTAAGAGTCCCTGGTGTGTTTTAGGTTGTTAGGTTCAAATTCCCACGTTATGAACCAAATCTTAATTGTTTTCTGGTTATTATTGTGATTTTGGTTAAACAAATTTGTATTCCTTTTGGACTCTTGTAGCCTTTGTGTTTGTACCCGTCCCCATCATAATAAGATGTATATATTTTCTTTACATTCATAAATTGATTCCAAAATCTATCAGCCGATTCATCGGTTATGGTCTTTTTCCACCATCTTCGTTATTGGTATCGGCAAAATCCAATACCAGTCGACTTCCATTCAGTTTCTCTGTTTTCTCAGAGCTTTGTATCTTGACTCTTGGTTTGAGTCTACATTGTGCTCATGATATGGTTTGCATGGTGCCTAAACCCTTCTAATTGTTCACCATAGTGTTTCAACCAAAAGTTAAAGGAAGAACCTGGAACAACCAGGTCATACCAGCCAAAGGTGGTCAGACTGGTCAACAAGTTCAAGCTATGTCTTGATCCATAGTTAATCAGCTCAAACTGGTCCCCACCAGCTTAGCCAAGGTGGTCGACCCACCGCCTGGTATTCCAGCTGTTCAGCCACATAAACAAATCTGGACAATAGTGACCATAAATGACCATGTAGACCTTCATTCAACTAAAGCTGGATTGGACTGGATTTTACAGTAGGGCTCTCAATTCTTACAACTTCTGAAGCTAATACCTCCCCCCATAAAAGCTCATGACATAAGCTAATTTTGGCTTCAAAAAGCTAGTCAAGTTTAGGCTGACCTGTAGTAAAATCCAAAATTACTCATTCTTCAGAGGCTGAAAATGGTGCAGGTTATTTTTTCACTCTTCTACTAAATCAACAGTATCCATCACTAGTACTAGTGGTTCAAAACATTTGGTTTGTACAATACGGTGCAAAAAGCAATTAAAAGACACTTTGAATGTCAAAGTTAAATTCCAGAATGTTTTTAACTTTTTTCTGTTTGAGCGTGGCACAAGCAACACCCTGGTCATGTCTATGATTCCCACAGGATTATGCATTAGAGGTCGACCGGTAGTGTATTTTGCCTATACGATAACTAAGGTGGCGGAAAAGGCTGATAACTGATTAATCAACCAATAGTTTTTAAAACGGATGCAGAGACATTTTCAAAGTTTTCTTTGTCGGCACATTCATTGAGGCCAGAGTCGACATGTTTACATTTTGACGTCCAAAGGAGACATTAACTTGATGAACGTGGTGTTCTGTTTGTATGTAAACACACTCAATGTGTAGCAGTCTGTTTTGCACTCGGTTACTTTTTTCAGTCCAGTTTATAGATAAATTATTATTGTTTAAGGCTGTATTAACCATGTTTCAAAATGGCCCGCATTTGATTGGAGAATCTAGTGGTTTTCTTGCATAATCGTGCAGTGACTTTGGTGGATATCCAACCTGGTGAACGGTCAATTTCATAGTTGTCGGCAGGTTTCCAAAAGCTTTTCTTTTTTTTTCTCCATTTAACATACACACAGAGTGTATTATTGAACTCCATTAACACTGTTAAAAGGTGTTTCATTCTCTATCTTGTAGAACTGCCGACACAAGAAACATTTGTCTAATCCAAGAAACTTGGACCACGACTGCACATCACTAAATCTGAATTTTACGTCATAATGAGAGGGCTGAAGAAATATCTGAAAATAAATCCAGTGTGCAATTTCAAATCTTTATATATGGGGTCTGGGTAGCTCAGTGGTAAAGACGCTGACTACCACCCCCTAGAGTTCGCTAGTTCAAATCCCAGGGTGTGCCCTGGGGTAACCTCCTCATGGTTGCTATAATGTGGTTCTCTCTCTCGGTGGGTCGCGTGGTTGTGCGTGGATGCCGTGGAGAATTGCACGTGTGGAGACTTCAAGCTATTCTCCGCGGTAACACGCTCAACTAGCCACATGATAAGATGTTTGGGTTGATGTCTCAGACACAGAGGCAGCTGAGTTTCGTCCTCCGCCACCCTGATTTAGTCACTACGCCACCACGAGGACTTAGAGAACATTGGGAATTGGGCTTTCCAAATTGGGAGAAAAAAGGGGAGAAGTGTGTTTCCCACAGGATTTTTGTGTAAAGTTAAATGCATCAGTCTGGTGCACTTTGAGAGCAAAATTAAGAAGCTAGATCTACGAAGCTCTAGTAGTAATGTAATCATAAACATATTGGTTGTATAGATGTGAATGGTGATGACGTGGCAAAAAAGTCACACCCACAAAGCATGGTAACATAGTTCAAAAACTGAGCTGAAACTACTCTGACCTACTGCCCCTTTCTCTACTGTTAAAATCACCTGCTGTCCCTCCCTCAGTGGAGGCTGCCTCCCCTGCTGTCCCTATGGGAATTACCTACCCTGCTGTCCCTCTCTCCATGGAGGCTGCCTCCCCTGCTGTCCCTATGGGAATTACCTACCCTGCTGTCCCTCTCTCCATGGAGGCTGTCTCCCCTGCTGTCCCTATGGGAATTACCTACCCTGCTGTCCCTCTCTCCATGGAGGCTGTCTCCCCTGCTGTCCCTATGGGAATTACCTAACCTGCTGTCCCTCTCTGAATGTCTATCCTTCCATGAGAGTCAGCCGAGGCTGTCTCTCCTGCATCCCCAGCTGTATCTTCTGCTACAAATAAACAAGTAACGTTAAAATTCATCTATTCCTATTCCAGTTTATTTCTTGACAAAAGCCAATGAAGAATCTGTTTGGCTGTTGAGTTGCCATCTAACTATGCTAGCTATCCTAGCTAGCTACCTCTGCAGCTGTTTCTTTCTCATCTGGTGGTGGATTTCGCTCTCTCTTCTTGAAATATTAAAAAATGCTCATGATCTGAAAATCAAGGTTACAAACATTAAGCTTAAAACAGTAGCGTTGCTTCAACTTGATTAGTTAACATTACAAATAGCATAACGTTACATCTGGGCTCGACATTAAGCTTTGACATGTGCTTGTAAATTGGTCAGACGGATATGTCAGTCGACATAAGTATGCAGCTGTAACATCTCGGATGCAGTCAGGTGGTTCCTGTGTGTGTGTGTGTGTGTGTGTGTGTGTGTGTGTGTGTGCGTGTGCGCTTGAGAGCATGCACATGTACAGCAGGGGGATGCTTTGCCGATGCAACAGCACAAAACCCAATGTTAGAGATATTTTATATTATTATGTGAAGTATACAAATCTTTTTGGTTCATTTGGAAACTGACGGGCCACCACAGTCTAGTGAATCACTGTATAACCACAAAAGCAATGGGTTCAATGGGCAAGCTGTGTCCACCTCAACGTAATGCAAGCTTTAAGCTTTACATTTTAGGTTTTATAACTCTTTTAAAGAGGACTAAAACTGTTCATGACAGGAAACCATATGCCACAGTTGTTCTGAACATCTCTAGAGTTTGACCAATGAACCGTAGTGCCCCGGAGAACACATCGATCGCCATGCATGTTCTAATTATAGGAAAATCATTCAAACAAGCCAGCGGCAACTAATGACAGTTTTAGTGCAGGTTCATTTGAACTGGGATCCATTTTCCACCTTTCTTCACGCCTTGGGGAATCACTTTTTCGTCATTAACTACCCAGAAGATAACACATCATCATGCATAACATACCATAATCAACTCTTATTGGCCTCTGTAGGCAAACAGCATTTTTGTTGTACATTTCCTGGAGTCACCTTGATGTCACTAATGTCCTCTATAAAATCCCATTTTGTCTCTCTCTCTCTCTCTCTCTCTCTCTCTCTCTCTCTCTGTCTATCTATCTGCCTTGCATAGGTGATGGAAACCCAAGGGAACACAGTCCGTTCATCAATAACACGGATGATATTAAAGGAAGCCTCTACGATGGGAAAAACATGGCACTTTTTGAGGTACTATCTTTTAATTTCTGCTGCAAGGTCCTTTTTATTTGCATTCATTTATTAAAAAAAAGGACTGTTGAATTTTACGATTACTTATTATTTCTGGTGAAGCTAATGAATCCATGTCCATGTCATATTTCATCCCAAAAACCATTTTTAGGTTCATTAAGCCATCATATGCCAATTATAGACACATAGACACACACACACACACACACACACACATTACGGTAATGTAGCCAAAAATAAACTGCATTATTTTCAATGGTGATTTTAGATAGATTCCCATTGTTTAAAACAAAATACATAATTAATGTAGTACATTAATTGTATCACACAATGTTTTTTTTAATTGTATATATAAAAGGCAGTACAATAAATATTACAATGGTTTATATATACAGTATACATATATATACAGTGGGTACGGAAAGTATTCAGACCCCCTTAAATTTTTCACTCTTTGTTATATTGCAGCCATTTGCTAAAATCATTTAAGTTCATTTTTTTTCCTCATTATTGTACACACAGCACCCCATATTGACAGAAAAACACAGAATTGTTGACATTTTGCACATTTATTGAAAAAGAAAAACTGAAATATCACATGGTCCTAAGTATTCAGACCCTTTGCTGTGACACTCATATATTTAACTCAGGTGCTGTCCATTTCTTCTGATCATCCTTGAGATGGTTCTACACCTTCAGTTGAGTCCAGCTGTGTTTGATTATACTGATTGGACTTGATTAGGAAAGCCAAACACCTGTCTATATAAGACCTTACAGCTCACAGTGCATGTCAGAGCAAATGAGAATCATGAGGTCAAAGGAACTGCCTGAAGAGCTCAGAGACAGAATTGTGGCAAGGCACAGATCTGGCCAAGGTTACAAAAACATTTCTGCTGCCCTTAAGGTTCATAAGAGCACAGTGGCCTCCATAATCCTTAAATGGAAGACGTTTGGGATGACCAGAACCCTTCCTAGAGCTGGCCGTCCGGCCAAACTGAGCTATCGGGGGAGAAGAGCCTTGGTGAGAGAGGTAAAGAAGAACCCAAAGATCACTGTGGCTGAGCTCCAGAGATGCAGTCGGGAGATGGGAGAAAGTTGTAGTAAGTCAACCATCACTGCAGCCATCCACCAGTCGGGGCTTTATGGCAGAGTGGCCCGACGGAAGCCTCTCCTCAGTGCAAGACACATGAAAAAACACCTGAAGGACTCCAAGATGGTGATAAATAAGATTCTCTGGTCTGATGAGACCAAGATAGAACTTTTTGGCCTTAATTCTAAGCGGTATGTGTGGAGAAAACCAGGCACTGCTCATCACCTGTCCAATACAGTCTCAACAGTGAAGCATGGTGGTGGCAGCATCATGCTGTGGGGGTGTTTTTCAGCTGCAGGGACAGAACGACTGGTTACAATCGAGGGAAAGATGAATGCGGCCAAGTACAGGGATATTCTGGACGAAAACCTTCTCCAGAGTGCTCTGGACCTCAGACTGGGCCGAAGGTTCACCTTCCAACAAGACAATGACCCTAAGCACACCGCTAAAATAACGAAGGAGTGGCTTCACAACAACTCCGTGACTGTTCTTGAATGGCCCAGCCAGAGCCCTGACTTAAACCCAATTGAGCATCTCTGGAAAGACCTGAAAATGGCTGTCCACCAACGTTTACCATCCAACCTGACAGAACTGGAGAGGATCTGCAAGGAGGAATGGCAGAGGATACCCAAATCCAGATGTGAAAAACTTGTTGCATCTTTCCCAAAAAGACTCATGGCTGTATTAGATCAAAAGGGTGCTTCTACTAAATACTGAACAAAGGGTCTGAATACTTAGGACCATGTGATATTTCAGTTTTTCTTTTTAATAAATGTGCAAAAATGTCAACAATTCTGTGTTTTTCTGTCAATATGGGGTGCTGTGTGTACAATAATGAGGAAAAAAAATGAACTTAAATGATTTTAGCAATATAACAAAGAGTGAAAAATGTAAGGGGGTCTGAATACTTTCTGTACCCACTGTGTGTATATATATATATATATATATATATATATATATATATATCACACACACATTATTTATTTTCCTTTCATTTTTTTCTTTTGATTTTGGGTGAAATGTGAGCGACTGGTTTATTCACAATATCACATAAATTCTGAATAGATTTTTTTTATGGATTTTGTAGCTATTTTCAGGCCAACGTTTTGACAGCACGTCTTTTTTCTGCTCTGTTTCCCACATTCTTATTTTGTTTCATGTTTATGACCACAAATAAAGTATTTTCTGGGTCATGACGTTTATTATTATATAATTTTAAGATTTTGGATGATCGAAGCTGTTATTATGTTCTTTGATTTTGCATGTTGGTACCCAAACGTATTTTTACTTTTTGAGTTTTTGAAAAGAATTAATGGTTTGGAATACTTCAGTTTATATGAAGCAGATGACCTTTAACCTTTCAGGAAGAGATGGACAGCAACCCCATGGTGTCTTCACTCCTCAACAAGCTGGCAAACTACACAAACCTCACGCAGGGCGTCAGAGAGCACGAGGAGGCTGATGAAGACGAGGGTGCCAAGAAAAAAACCGTTAAGGTAACACAGTAAACCATCTAGCTAAAGAAATAGTTCACCCACACATTATTCATTCGCATTCATGTTGTTCTAAACCCATTGTTATTAGTGAGAACTCACAGTACTCTGAAGTAATCCTGAACAAAATGTACATTATCTTTAAACGTGATTTAAACGTGAAGTTGATTTAAAGATATATGCATGTCATTAGATGTTTGAACTTTGTGCACAATGTCTGCACTTTAATCAAAAACAATTCAGACACACATTCTTGACATTCTCACAGTCTTTGTTGACTGTCTGTGGACAATATGACAGGAAATGAACACCGGTCAGATTGTTTGGAAAGTTCTATTACAGACTGTTGTTGCATTTCACCAGTCAGGAAGGCAATAGACCTTCGTCATTGCAGATGCCATTTTTAATTTGAGTAAAATGAAACGAGTCTATGAGTGGATAGACAGTTTAATATGTCATGCTGTTGATGAAACTTCTATTGAAAAGACTTGAGAAAACTACAGAGAACATGGAATGGGAAAACAGACCCAGTACTTTTAAGCTGAAGTGTGTAATTTCTGCGGGACAATCCACCAATTGGAGAATCGCACCAAACAAAGCCACCGCCCACTTCTATGATGCACTGTAAATGATGCAATCAAGTCAAACTACCTGTGTATTTGTATATATCTAAATATATTTATTCTATACTTATAATCAACAACCTTGAAATATATAGTTTTGTATTTTTCCATCGTTTAAAATTCAGTAAAGTCATTCACAATGCTTCATGAGATTGAAGTTCATTACCTCATTAAAGACGGTAAGTACGCAGTCTTGTATATTTTTTCATTTTGTCTGATTTTCGAATAATTTTTCAGTTTGTAATGTTGTGATTCATGGTTTGATTCATGGCTTACAACTTTTTATGAAACGTTTAATTAAATCCCTATGGAAAAAATGAACGGGGAAAATACTTCCAGTACCAAGAAATTGACTGAGTATTAAATAAACTAATTTGCATCAAATTAAACATGCCGTCTGTTTGATCTACGGAAATTAGGCAATGACTTATATGGACACATACAAGCCTTAAAACAATTCCTTTTTTATTTTCCCTTTCAAGCCCAGAGGGCACCAACTTTTTAAGATGCAGTTTTCGTTGTTATTGCTGACAATTGAAAAACCATTGCCAAGCAATACCACTAAAACCACAGTCCCCAGCCCATCTCCTCATCATTCAGCGGCGATCTGTGATTGGTCAGCTGTGAAACAGGCCAAGGGGTGAAAGTAATGCTCTGTCATTAGTCCTGGGACATTGGGACAGGCTTATATTCACATAGTCATCTTACGAAGGAGCGAAATTCTGTCCGCTATGTAAGTTGAAGTGTTCGCTATTGGATAGAATCATCTTGGGACCTCTTGGGTTTTACTTGATTGAGGACTTAATTACTGAAGTTCGTCTTTCTGTTTTGGAAAAGCTTTAAAACGTTCTGTGCTTTGGTTGTACTTATTTTGTATGATGTATATGATGACTAAGTAAGTGGATTATGTCTTTAGTAAGGATAAAAGTTGCCATTGAAAATGTATTGTTTTACATAAAGAGTCATTCTGTGTTAACTCAATCCAAATAGTTTTTTACTGGAGACATAAATACATAAATGATGGTCAAAGTCAAAATATTAAATGTCATGGATCTATACTTTCTGAGAAATCCATTATTTTGTAGAGGGGGGGTCTAAATGACTATTTTCGCCTATGATATTTGGAGCAAAACTACAGGTACAAAAAATAACCTTAGAAATGTGGCAGCTTCATAATTGTATTTTTGCAGAGAGATAGGCAGATTTATTACTAAAATCAGATTTATTACTATAATAAAATCATTATAGCTTTATATGCCAATGGTGTGAGCCCAAATATGTGAAAAAGCACTTTTTTTTCCTGTTGTTTTTCCAAAGTTGTTATTGGATAACTCCTGAAGTATTAAAGCTATTTTAATATCCTTTTGGATTCTGGTTCAGAACAAACTTTTCATTTAGCATCTTAATTTTTAAGGCCATATATGGTTAAATCCCAGAGATATTGGGCTCTCAACATGACTCCTCCATGCATAAATGCTTACATTTTACCCATAGTCAGTGGTCGAAAACCAAATGTGGTTCATGTGGTATCAAGCTAGTTTTTCTTGTCCAAAAAAACAAAGGTCTGAAGTTGAAATAGAATTGAAAATAGAAATCTACCTTTTATTTATTTACATAAAAACAGTAATGGCAAAACCTTAAATGCACTTTTTTTAAGACTAAATGACAGATGTGGCACTTCAGATGACGAAAAGGTCCCTGTCTTGCCATTCTGTTTTCAGTTCAGATGAATCCGTTTGAGTTTTTATGATAATTTGCGATTGCTTTTCTCATTGTTTGAGCAACAACATTGTGTAAACTGCATATGTGTCCCACGGCAATCAAAACAATAAGCAAATTATGACTGAATTTGTACCTCATTTATTTTAAAATGTAGCCGAAATCCTCCTAAATGAGTTAATACAGCATCAGAGTCACCGACAAAATAAGGACTTAATGTGACGTTTTGGTGGTGGAGGCAAAAAATTGCATTGAGACAAATAATCGCAAACATTCGTTTTTTTTTCTAGTTTCTTAAAATGCTGTTCATTTTCCGATGTCCCTTTTTCCAGAGTCCGCAGATGGGGACGTTTATCGGCGTGTACTTGCCCTGCCTGCAAAATATCCTGGGAGTGATTCTCTTCTTGCGAATGACATGGATCGTGGGGACCTCAGGAATCTTAGAGTCCTTTATCATTGTGTCCATGTGCTGTTCATGTGTAAGTTTGACCTGCTTTTTACACTTTAAACCTTGGCATTGGATGAATAATTTATATTAATTGATTTTATATTAAAAGTTAATATAGGACAAGATACTCAGCAATATTTAAGCAAAACATCTCGTTTTATTTTTTTGATATTTTTAAGTGGGTTCTACACACAATGCTGTAACCACAAACATGCAGATCTGTGTGTTTCTTTAGCTAAGGAGACAAATTTGTCCATGCATTTGTCCTGTCTAGATAGCCAAGTAAATGTGTGTGAGCAGATCTCTTCAGTCCAATGATCCTGCGTGTTAAGTTTAGCCTCTTCCGCTTTCGACCAAAGTCACACGTGTGCAATCTCTGCGCTCAGAAGTCTTATTTATAAACCACCTCAGACAATGAGATCAGCCGTCTAATTCACCTCAACCTGTACTTACAAGAGACATTAGACGTTTCCTGTGATTGTGATCCATCCAAATGGAAGAGTTCTGCTCTTTCACTCTCACAGGAAACATCTCAGAGCTGCCACATTATAGAATGTTTAATGACTCTTAGAGTTTGGTCAGACCTCACAGCGAGGCAGAGGCAGAGCAAGTTCAAGTTATTCAAAATAAATAAATACATAAATAAATAAATAAAATATGAGGACACTGAATAATGTGCACTGATGGATCATGAACATGTACATATTTATCAACAAAGTAGCAGTCAAATGTGATTTCATTTCTTAAAGACATAATTATTTTGTATATGTTTATATATTAAAACTCAATAAGATGATGTCATAAGAGCAGAACTTCCACAACAGTTTTTTATTTTTATTTTAAAAACTTTTATATATATTTGTGTATATTATATCATATATATTAAGACAGTAAGACCATGGACAATAGTAAGTCAAATTTACATGTTAAATTTAAGGGCAACATTTTTTCAGGAAACAGTTTTCAGTGTACAATACTTAAAAATAAAATTGTATAATTAATATATGTATTTGTATATATTTTATATATTAAGATGCTTTTAAAGTGGCTCACAGTGCATTCAAGGTGTCAGTAAAATATGACCTTGGTTTACATTATAAATTGATTTGAATATTAATAAGTGAATATAAAATGTAAAGTTACACTCCAAACATTTGAACATTTACACATCATAACAGATTTCCATAAAAATGTCATCTTTAAAAATGTCAAATAAATACATAAATAATACAGTACTAATTTAATTTAGTTAAAGATGACATAATTCAATTTGATTGCATAAATCTTAAATAATTTTTGAGTGTAGCAAATTTGTAATGCTATTTTAAGAAAAAAGAAAGTATACTTGATGATTTGAGTCTGTTTTTATACAGTGAAAAGTGTGTTTGTGCCAAAAGCATGAGCAATTAAGTATAATAAGCTCTTATTAAGTATACATTAAATAGAATAAACATCAAAAACAGCATTTACATGTACAAAGATTCAAATGCAAGAGGAAATAAAGATATTTAATGTCTGTATTTGGCTAGTAAAGATCACTCCATCACCTTCATTCAAAGCTTTATTTCAAGCGTTAAGCCTGTTGCAGGTAAAGGAGCTGTAATTGGCTTTAGTCCAGTAGCTTTTCAGAGTATAGGCCGCGAGACGCAGGGATTTACTGTGGACGGTTAGCTCAAGGACACTCAAACACAGTGGCCGAATTACATAACGCCAGATGTAGATGATCTTTAAAAGTATCAAACGTTTCTGGAAACAAAAAGGAGAACATTTTTACGGTTTTATTATCATTGATGTTGGCATCTGGTTAATGTTAACCAATAGTCAAATGGCTAGGCGTTGTTTTGAAGTACTGTTGTAGGTTATGAAGTTAACACAGTAATTGTGATTTGTCAATCACACCATCTGTTATTTCTGAATAACAACCGTGCATCCATGCAAAATATTGATGTGATATTTCACCGGTCATCCGGGATTGAGAGTCATCTTTCCTACTTCTCAAATCACTTTGTGATCTTTTAGCTAATAAAATTATTTAAACTCAATCAATATTTAATGTTCTTTTATTTGCCTAGTAGTCACGTAATTAGTGGTTTTTGGAGACTATTTTTCTTGTCATATAATAACACTATTTCAACTCAAATCATTATTTCATGTCCATTTAATAAATTATTTGCTAAGCAGTCGTGTAATAAGCAGGATAATGAGCAGTCAGATGGTGATTTTCTCAATATAAACGCCAACAGAGGTTGAATTAAATGGGTTTTCTAGACTTCACTGTCTTTTTCTTGTCATATAATAACACTATTTCAACTCGACAGTATTTCATGTCCATTTAGTAATTTATTGAGTAAGCAGCCGTGTAATAAGCTGCAAATTCGCATTCAGATTTGACAGAATTTGGAACACCCGCTTTTCACAATCGAATCAATTAACGATGTATAAAAACAGTTTTTGTGCTACATTTCAATATTTATGTTTCACTTGGGAATGCATCACATTATAGAATTAAAATGGGAAGTATGTCATGTTGACTTTAAATATTACACTTTGTAAAATTATGATTTTAACTGAAAATCAAATGCTTGATAATTATATTGCCACTGTTTTTATTTTCAGACAATGTTGACAGCCATATCTATGAGTGCCATTGCTACAAACGGTGTTGTTCCAGGTGATACATTAATTGCACTCATTGTGTTCATATACAGGAATCCCATTATGCTCTTCAGACATTTCATTTTTACAGTGTGTTCTGTCCTCAGCTGGAGGTTCTTACTACATGATCTCCAGGTCTCTGGGTCCAGAGTTTGGAGGTGCTGTGGGTCTGTGTTTCTATCTGGGCACCACGTTCGCTGGGGCCATGTACATCCTCGGTACTATCGAGATTCTCTTGGTGAGTGTTGTGTGTGTGTAGAGTTAGACGTCAGAGTCAGATTGAGTCCAGAAAATCTAAAGAAAAGAGATTTTTTTGATACTTATTATTGGCCACTATTGGCATTATTAGGGCGGCTGTGGCTCAGATGGTAGAGCGGGTCGGCCACTAAACGCAGGGTTGGCGGTTCCCGGCCCACACGGCTCCACATGCTGAAGTGTCCTTGGGCAAGACACTGAACCCCAAGTTGCTCCCAATGGCAGGCTAGTGCCTTGTGAGTGTGGCTGGGTGATTGGGACACAGTGTAAAGCGCTTTGGTAACCTCTAAGGTTAATAAAAAAGCGCTATATAAGTGCAGACCATTTACCACTAGCTTGAAGGTATTATCTTACAAAAACCTAATTTCATACATTTACCAGGGCTGGGTGATGCATAGAATATTCACATTATTTTCACGTGATAAAAAACATAAAGCAACTTTAATTTAAATGTGCCTTAATCATTTCCTAAAGAGTGTGTCTTTATGTTAGTTACTCGATCCCCTCGATTTTAAAGTATCTCTGACTATATTTAAGTGGATCAACAATTCAGGTTACCAAATGTTTTGCTTCATCACTCAAAAACGGAAGTCCCTACATGGCATTTTTCATGCTTTTTAAATGTGTAAAACCTTCCTGTTAACTGCTTTCAAACTATTCTCTGACTCTTATAGCTCTCTGTATTGTTCTGGTAAGAAATAACATCTCGATTCTGTTTAACTGCGGTTCCACAGACGTACATCGTGCCCAGCGCTGCCATCTTTAAAGTGGAAGAGAAGGAGTATGAAGCGGATGCCATGCTCAATAACATGCGTGTGTACGGCACATGTTGTCTCGCGCTCATGGCTCTGGTGGTGTTTGTGGGAGTGAAATACGTGAACAAGCTCGCGCTGGTCTTCCTCGCCTGTGTCGTGCTGTCCATCCTGTCCATCTACGCTGGTGTCATCAAAACCATCTTTGAACCCCCGGTTTTTCCGTAAGTGAGAGAGTTTGACAAACAGGCACGTGTAAGCTAAATTTGGTTTATTTACATGTTTCAGAGTTGACTCGTACGCAATGAGTCATACGTTTAGGGACACCTCCTCACTCTTTAGTAATATATAAATCAAAACTATTATGTTTTTGATTATTCAAAATTAGTTAACGCACTTTAAATTTGTCTACAAAGCAAGAATCTAAGATGAAGCCTGTAGATAAATAGATTTTTAAGATTATGAGAAATGTAAATGTATTCAAGTGCGTTCAATCTTTTGACTAATAATGTAGTTGGAACCAGGAAACTGCAACGGGAACATGAGGATTTTTCCAAATGTTCTTTTATGTCACACAAAAACGTATTTGATCGATTTATAATCTTATTTATGTCCCCATTTTATTCCCCCATTTCACAACATCACTTGTTTAAACTAGTCTCAAGTCTCTGTGTAGAATTTAGCAGCAGTCGGTGCATTCTTTTGATCCACAAACATTGCACCAGTGTTTGCTTCACAAATGAATAAAGTCTTTCAACATCACCACAAGTCTCCTGACAGTAAAGTCAGATTTAAATTATAGCTCTCTCATGTTTTATATTCATTTAAAACACTCTCTTTTGTCCTCTTTAGGGTCTGTTTGTTGGGCAACCGCACTCTCCAGAACCACGACTTTGACAAGTGCTTGAAGACAGAAATAATAGACAATGTGACGATGACAACAAAGCTCTGGTCGCTCTTCTGTAAAGGTCCGGAGCTCAATGCCAGCTGTAATGAGTACTTCACCATTAATAACGTCACAGAGATACAGGGCATTCCTGGCCTTACCAGTGGAGTTATTTCAGGTGAGAAGCCCTCATGTTGTTTTTCTTGCTTATAGTGCCTGATTTTAAAGCTTAAAAAAGCACCCAATATATCATAAAATTGTCATGCAGCTCATGCGTCATATTACAAGTCTTCTGAAGGCATAAGATTTGCAAAAGTGTAAATGAACAAGCATAATAGTAACACCGGATTGAGATTCGTTTTTATATTAAAGGGGACCTATTATGCAAAATTCACTTTTAAATGGTGTTTGTACTTAAATGTGAGTCAGCAGTGTGTGTGTGTGTGTGTGTGTACACAACCAGCCTACAATGTTAAAAGTCTTTCTTATATTTCTATTCATCAAAAACAGTTTGTCAAAATGAACGGTTTTCGTTTCTGCTCTAAAGTGACGTCACGTTAGAGTAGGCCACGCCCACGACTGGTGACGGACTCCACCCTATTATCATAGCTCCTCCCCTGAGTGATCTACACACAATCTGCCATTTTTTTTCTGCGCTGGAGTAGATGAAGTGAGAAGAATAATGTCTCATATGTGTTCTGTTGTTGCTGTAAAACTGAACATAAGATTCTTCATGTCCTCTGGACATGCTGGACTGGTAATCTGGCATACCGGGCATTTTCCCGGTGGGCCGGCGCACTTTGGGGCCGATCAGGGGCGGACCGACCATTGGGAGAACTGAGCGGGCCAGCGGGTCGGCTGTGAAATGGGCCGAATGGGACGCGATAAGCTAAAATGAGCCGGCGCGTTATGCAGAACGGCACACAAAACGGCGGTGCGATATACAGAAAAGGACAGTGAACACCCCCCGCTCAACTTTTGGGCAGTTGCTATTTAAAATCCCGGGCCGATTTCTCTTCCCAGTCCAGCCCTGCATGAACGCCGGTATTTACGCTGTCAGTCATATTGGTTCTGATTTGTTGTTGCCGTAGTAACTGAAGCACAAGCAGTAAAGGCACTGCACTCTTCTGTAAAGGGGTGGGGATCAGCAGCTCATTTGCATTTAAAGAGACACACACAAAATCAGCATGTTTTTGATTCCACACAATAAGAGGCATTTACAACATGGTGTAATAAATGATCCGTACAATCTTTGATTGTATTAATTTTTTTAATTTAATATTTAAGGAGAGACAAAGGAGAGTCATATGAAGAAGAAGCTGTCTGTCACATTATCAAACCAATCAGGTCAGAGTAAACTGGCCAACGAAAACCTCATTTGATTAGTTACTAGAAGCAGGTAGACCCGCCTTCACGCTTTCAAAACTCTTTAGTGAGAAATTCATGCCAAAAGTGTGAGTGCAACAAAAGGGAAGACGGAAATGTATTTCGGATTATTTCTGGAAAAAATGTATTCCACAAACACAAGCCATTTACTATATTGCAATAGTTTATTTTACACAAACAGACTGATTCTATGCAGTCCATCCGGTTTGCTGTTCATGACACCCTTTCTTCACTTGCATATCGCTGTTTGCAGGTTTGCAATGTTTCTGGCCATGTTTAGGCACAAAAACAGTGCCAAAAGTCCAAGCGTGAAAAAAGAAGAATACAGACCACATTTACTTGTTTATATGAAATTACAGATTCACAACACATGAATTACACTTATGCATAGCATTAAAGTATTGCTAATCATTTTTTTCTTACGCTTGCAGCTTCATTTACACCTTTACAAAACGTTCTGTGAGCATGCAAACAAATATTACACTTTCACAAATGCGCATGGAAATAATTTAGGCACTATTTTACCTTTTATACGCTTGTAAGTTATATTGTGCTTTCACAAATCTCACTCTGCACATAATTTCATGTACCTTCATACTAATATTCTTTACGAGTTGTTTTTAGCGCTAAACAATGCAAGTTCTCGCATGAACACACATGCCACTGTGAACAACCTTATCTCATAGTGCAATTTACCAGATTATTTCTCACCAAAAAGTATTTAAATGCCTTCAGAAGACTTAGAAAATGAAGCATGAGCAATATGGACTACTCGTGTGATACTTCTGGTTCCTTTTTAAGCTTTAAAGTGGGTCTCTATCTACTGCAATTGTATTGAAAATACAGTACGGCCTGCAATATTCATGACAGTGTAACATTACGGAAGTAAATTGGCTCAGGCCGATTCATGTTGAATTGCTTCAGGGAGCCTAAACCTGTAATAAGTGTACCGTAACTGACCTCTTACCCCAATGATCTTCACTAGGGTGACCATAGACTGTAAAAAAAGATGGCCGACGCCCCTTCGCTCTTTTCCATTGGTGAGAACTGAAGCCGCCAGTGTCCCGATATGGCGCTGACATCTTGGGACTTGAGTCTGCGCAGTTGCGATTTCGGGACCAGACCTGCGCAGTAGTGAGCAGGAAGTAAAGCCACGAAATCAAGGCCCCGCCCCCTCACTCTCGCTGAATCAATCGCAAGGACACGCCCCTGCACTTTTGACTTTTGATGGTGTGAAATAATTAATTATAGAAATGTAGATATTAAATTTAAAGCTCCAATCTCCTCAGTCCTCCAAAGAGCCCGAAAAAAAGTCCGTTGGTGCTTCGGTGACTACTTCGCTCAGAGAACCTGTCAATCACAGCTGTCAATCATGATGTCACAGCAGCGTTTTTATAGCATCAAATAACTAAAAACAAACTTATTTTGAAAACAAACACTTGAAATGACGTCAACGTGATAGAAACGACAGTAAATGACAGAAACTATCTTTGGATAAAAGATATGTGAAGTGTAATTTAATTGTTTAGTTGGTCTCACGTCCCGTTGAATAACATGGGGAGGCGGGGCTTATGACCTATACTAGGACCAGCCACCGGGGGGCGATCGATACGTTTTGGCTTCACTTTTGAGGGTTTGTGTGGCACACTTGAGGGTGACAGAAGGGCTGTACTGGGAAGTGAAATCGGCCTGGGATTTTACATGGCAACTGGCCCACAATTTGTAGGGGGGGTGATCCAAAAGTTGTTGAGTGGGTTCACTGTCCTTTTCTGCATATTGCGGTGCCATTTTGTGGTCCGTTCTGCATAACGCGGTGGCTAATTTTAGCTTATCGCGGCCCATTCGGCACGTTTAGTGGCGACTCACCGGCATGCTCGGTTCTCCCGATGGCCAGTCTGCCCCTGATCAGCACCAACGTGCGTCGGCCCACCAGGAAAATGCCCGGTATGCCAGATTACCAGTCCAGCCCTGGGTGACAGAACATGGTCCCAATAGTTCAAGGACATTTCATCAGTGTGTATTTGCAGTATCTCTTCTGACAATGGGTGTAAGCATGTGTAAACAGCTAAACCCCTCCGGAACACTTGGAATAAAGGAGTGCTGTTTAATTTAACAGTTTTTCAGCCCCTTTGAATGTCATTCATAATATATGTTGCTCTAGTCTGGTTGCCACTTGGACCGACATGCCAGACCTGACTCTAAAATCTCAGCAATGATGTCAAAGTGAGCAGAAGTAATTGTTTTCATGCAGCATTACAGCGTCTGGTCTGGCGTTTTTGAAAGTGGTTCAGTAAGTGTATTTCACTGCTTGTTCCATATGTCTTCACTAATTTTGTCCACTTAACTTGATCTTAACAAGTTCAGTGCACATGTTCTGTAGTATTTATAATGATTCAAATGTTTCTGAATTTCATTTTATTGCCTGTGCAAGTCTCTATGATATTCTGGTCTCTATATAAGTCACGTGTCCCTGTATCTTACTCTGTGTCATGATCTTTAGAGTTGATGTAGTTTTATTTTCACAGAGAACATGTGGGGAAGCTACGGGCCTGCTGGGATGCTGGTGGAGAAGCCTCTGCCATCAGTAGTGGCTGTCGACAGCTCACAGGACATGTACATGCCGTATGTGGTCAATGACATCACCACATTCTTCACACTACTGGTGGGAATCTACTTCCCCTCTGTCACAGGTGCGAGAACGTTCATAACCTTTTTTATGCTTTTTTAGGGTATATTGAATACACAAGTTTGTTCCTTTGCAACCGACAATATAACACTATGATGCTTGGGTTATTTTTATTCGTTGTGCCCTCTTGTGGACTCAAGAAACAGTGTCGATTTAAAAATCTAGTGATCGTTAATGTCTTGTTGCTTTTTTATCTCCAAACTGAAATAATGTCTTTAAAATTTTAATTAGATTTTGTGCTGCCACCTTTTGTGTTTCTGGTCAAAAATGACCGGCCCACTAAAGTTGTTAATACATTTCTCATATTGCATGTACTGTATTATCCCAAGATATTGCATTAGGTCTTTTTGCCAACGTTTTGTTTTTAGCATTTATGACTTTTCTGAATATTTAAAAATGTATATGTATTTTTTTATTAATAGAAGGATTCATTGAGCTGAGCTTATACTAGTAATACTTAGTAAAATTAATAATATTAGTAAAAATAATAATTGTTATGTAAGATATTAATAACATCTTTCTTGATCTGATCAAAATAGTTTCATTTTAAAGCTTACAATCTGGACTTTACAATGCATATAGCTGATCATATTAATTCTTAAATAATGCTTTTTATGCATTTAATGTTTTGGTCTGATAATTTGCTAATTTGTTATCACAACAATTATATTCAGAGTTGGTATAAACATAAAAAGGTGAGATAGCCATGTGTTATATATCGTTGGAAATGTCTCAATTAGTAAAATTCAATGAGCAAATTAGTTTCACAGCCAAACTGCCTTGAGATTTAATACATGAAAGTTCCTCAGACTCACACAAATATAATAAACAGGAGTGTTTTTTGTCACGTTTTTCCTTTTTACTTCCTGAAACATACATAAAGCATCGACAATGACATATTGTGACTTATAGCAGACTATCCCGATTCAAACGAGCCCAAACACAACATGAAATATATAATATATACATATGTCTGAGGACTTTGTGTGTGCAAACACACATCCACATATGTGCTCATCTAAAGGATTGGGAAACTCCTGAACACTTCATATTTCAGTGTTTTGTTGTCTAATCCATTCATTTCCAATGGCTGGTCATTTTTGACAGGGAACACAACAAGTGTTACAAAGAGAAATAAAACTAGAGCTGTCAGAATTAACGCGCTAACGCATGTGATTGATTAAAAAGGTTTAATGCGTTCATTTTTCTTAATCGCGATTTAACGCATTTACCATTAATACAGCATAAACACTGGTGTGAAGGGCAGAACCTTTGTAAAGTGTCCGCCCGGAGTCATTACACTGACGCACACACCACAGCACCAAAGGTCTTATACCAAGATGAGGCTACAAGCTTAGCATAAAACAGCATAACGCACGGTCCCATTGATAGTCTATGGGTGGTACTGTCGTAACACGCTAGTTGACTGTTACGCTCTCACCTATGATAGAGCCACAGAGGATGCTATCTCAGTAAATATAATAATCTCTGACAGTGCTTCCCTATCAGTGATTAAATGATGGAGAAAGGACCACTTAACACTATTTGATGTACAAAACAAGGCCAGATGGGACTTGTGATTGAAATCAAGTATTTTTCAGCCTATGTAAGGCATGTTTTAATTACCACAGAAGCACACCAAATCTAAACTATCACCAAGTGCAGAATGAGATGGTTTGTTTGTAGTGCTTTTCATGGTGAGTTTGAAGCGGCGATCGACGCTGCCGTTGACACACTGATGTGAATCAAGAACGCAGCTTCACGATTGCTGTAGGAAAGCAGATAGCCATACTGCCCTACAAAGGCAAAGCGCAGTAACTACAAATTTGGTCAAAAATGAGTTAAGACTTCTAATGGGCTTTATGACATGTGTTCTGTCTTGTGAAAAAATATCTGGGTTAAATTATGTCCTGTTTCGGAGAAACAAGTGTGTCAAAATTGCAGTAACTACAAAATCCAAGCTAATACCAAGGCAAACCGCAGTAAGTGAAGTTACCGCGTTCTGGGGTTGTTTTCCTGGGTTTGACACTGCAGATACTGCGGTCTGGCTTGGTAGCCTTCTCCCGAAGGACATTGAAATACTGTTTGTCCCGATCATAACACTCCCTCACACAGAACCAACAAGCCAACCTAGAACAGCATGAGACAACCATGGCACAATCCCGAGGCAAAATTATGGTTGAACTCGCATTAAAACGCAAATATCCAGAGGTAAGGAAGCTAGCAAAGCACCTAGCAAGGCAAATGAAAACTTTATAATCATACTAGCAACCTAAGTTACCGGCTAGCCAGCTGCTAGCAATACATATGTTAGAAACATTTTAGCCTACCTGCTAACTTGAAGGAAATATCCGGCAGCACCAGAAAAAAAGTTGTTAAATCCACCTTACTATCGCTTATTTGCAAACCACGTTAGATCACGTAATTGAAATATAATATTATTGGCTTTATTGAGCAGCAATAAAATTCAACCGTTGCCAACCATATAAATATAACTCTTTATTACTGCATAAGTTATCAATGAATCGCAGGCATTTGCTCAGACAAGATTAATATTAATAAATTGGTGCAGAAAATTCTCCAGACCCCCCTCCCCCCACTGATATATTTTAGCATCAAATATTTATTCATAATAGGCTACTGTTTAAATATCTTTTTGTCTTGTTCTCATGCCCCAAGTGTGTTGTCACAATCTGAGCCACTATTTATTTATGTTATTTATTTACCTCCACCGGTAACAGTTAGTAGGCTATATTAGAGACCCCCACAAAACTCAGATTATAACTCGAACCCTGCTTATGTTAAAGTAAAAAAAAAACATGATAAAATCCATGCCAAGTCAGCCTTAAATTGGCAACCCCATGACAAGATGGATGCTTTATGATTATAGATTTTAGTTAAATAATACGTGAATTAAACATAACTGGGCAATTTAACTTGTGTTTGTGTCATATTAGTTTAAGCAATAGCCTATGATCTGCTTTTCTGTTGTCAGAGTCCATCTTGCCAATCAATTATTTTTTTTTGATCAGTCACAGATAGCTAAGAATACATATGATTACTCTTATTTTAATGATGTTTATAGCTTAATGAGAGTAGAGCATGAGAGCAAGAAAGGAAATTTAAAAGTCTGTGAATATCCTAGATATTAGGCTACAAAGACAAGAAACATTCATGTTACCTTAAGATCTCTTTGACCTCTAATTCAAAGAAACTATTTATGGTCATTTTAAAATATAAAAAAATTGGAATAGGTTACTTGATTAGGATACTAATGATAAGAAAAAGATTTTCAGAGCAATTTCAACATTACAACTTGCAAACATCAATAAAGCTATTTAAAAAAAAGTGTAAGAAACATAACAAGAATGTTGCATGAACGCATTGACTTTGTAGATACTGCACTTTGCATTTGCAATAGTGTTTTAGTTTTTTAAGGTCATCCAAAGGCAGAGTGCAGTATCTGCATTTTAGGGGTCAAAGGTCACATCAGTGGTCATGGCTTTACATAAATGCATTACCACTAATCTACCCATAACATGTTTGACTGGCAGGTATAAAAACTTTAAAGGCCTTTTTCTCTGTTTCTTTGTTTGCGTAGTTACTGCACTTAGCCTTTGTAGGGCAGCATAGTCTGCTGGCAGATTAATAGTGTGGAGGATGAGAGTTGAAGACATTTAATGCACATTGCAATGAACATGCAACCTGTCTGAGGACTAGTTCTTTCAATTAGTCAAACTCCCACTTAATGTGAATTAAACATTGAATTGGTGCTATTTTAGTGCATTTCTATCTTTATATTGTGGAAGGCTTTGTTTGGAAAATGTTAATAAAGCAAATTTAATTCATCCAACTGGATGAAATAAACTGCAGTTTTCAGAAGACAAAAAAAAGTGAAACTATTTTATGGATTTTCGCAGCCTTAGTTCTTTCCTTTTTTTCAAAGCATATGCAGCTTAGCTGAAAAAACAAAACAATGTTTGAAATACAGGTCAAACAATCTTCTGTTATTGTCTCACTGTCACCTCTGACCCTCTGCTGTTCTGCTTAAACTAAACTAGTTTGATCTGGTCATGAGCTTGAGTCTTATCATTCTCTCTCAGACGGGGGTTTTATATTGAGCTCTGCAGGGCCCCATATGAACACTGTATACCAGTTATAGTGTTTCATAGTACACTGCACTATCAGGACACAACCTTTGTGTAATAACATAGTTTGAACTCCTGGAAAAGCCCCTCATTTCTTCTACACATTCTTTACAGGCAAATATTTGCCTTTGGCAAACACCAGGAGTCCGAATATGTCTTGCGTTATTGTCCTTTTTCAGATAAAAGTGGTTCCTTTGTGAGTTTTTATGATCTCAATGATCTTCATAGAGATTAAATGATTATTTTCTCCAGAGATGAGATCTTTTAAAAACAGTTTTCCTCCTCTGTTCTGCAGGTATCATGGCTGGATCCAACAGATCTGGAGATCTGAGAGACGCTCAGCGGTCCATTCCCATCGGAACCATTCTCGCCATAGCCACCACCACCATCATCTGTATCCTTCCTAAAGATACTTCAAACCCATTACGCCTTTTAACCCTTAAATACATGGGGATTTCACCAAACACTCTTACATATTCGGCACTTATATCAATCACAAATGGATATACAAAATGCCCAGGTAGTGCCACATTTTCCACATTTATAAACTAATAGAATAAATATATTTTTACTGCTCCCAATGGCAGGCTAGCACCTTGCATGGCAGCTCTGCCATCATTGGTGTGTGAATGGGTAAAAAGGCGCTATATAAGTGCAGACCATTTACCATTTTTCAATGGTGTTCAGGGCTGGAGATCGTGCTGGCTATTACAGGGTCTTGATCTGGTGGTCCTCCATCCACACCTTGATTGAGAATCCAATCCTCAGATTTGGGGAACATTGTCAGAGCAGAAGGAAGCAAGTATACTTCCAGGATAACCTTGTACGTGTCTTGATTCATTCGTCCATTCGCCCAATTCCAGCCTTGCTAAAGCACCTCCAGATCATCACCGATCCTCCACCTGGTCGTCTAATGGTTAGACGGAGACCTGGAGAGGCCTTCAAGCCACAGTGTCTCTTACCCAATGTGGAATTTGGTGGAAGATCAGTGATGATCAACATTTTGAGCGTTATTTGAGATTACCTGTATTAAAGGAGCTTCAGGTGTTCGTGCTTGTCATCTGCGTTGATATCAGACGCACTAAAGAAGATCCGTGAAGCTCTCGTGAATGTGTATGTGTCCGCTTTATTACATTTTCCGATCTGATGGTTATTTCCTTTTAAAACGGCACAGTTAAAGCTCTTGTTTTAGCGCAGTGATTGATTGACAGGTGAGGTACTGTTTACAGCACACATGCTGTTTTGACCACATTCGTATGTGGTTTCTGCGATCCGATCACAACACATTTTGGACTGCTTTTAGACCTGCATTTAGGGCTGACTCGCTCACGGATGTGATCGGATCACCTGAAACGCATCTTAATACCAGGTGGAAACAGGGTCTAATGACCCGAGGAGTGCATTTAAGGGTTAATACACCTCAAACGGCAAAATGTCACGTTTTATAAAAAAGATTTCATGGCCAATGCACAATTACGTAAAATGATTTGTGTTTGTTTGTCTTTCTTCATCCTCTGGTAACAAATATTGTCTTTAATGTGTAACTCAGATCTTTCCTGCGTCGTGTTGTTTGGAGCCTGCATCGAGGGTGTGGTGCTCCGAGACAAGTGAGCACTCTTTTTTTTCCCACTCGTAATCCTCGTTCTGGATGAACATAAAAGGAGCATCTATTTTAAATAACGCCCAGTTTCTGTGGAAAGACTGTTTACGGGTTTTGCACAGCTGTGAAAGATCTCATTGTATGAAATATATCTTAAAATCATCATCGTGTGTTAAAGTTGTGATTACATCTGTGATAAATCTAAGCTAACCTAAACACGCTGGGCTTTGAAATATCTTCTTTTATGCCAAAACCTAAGGCAGCAATGCATGCCGATGATGTATAACTTCAATCCCGAAAGTATTATTGCAAGTCGCTCACTTATAAGGTTTCATTTAATTTAGGATGCTTCCTTAAAAGGTAGCTGCCTATGTAGACATTAGACAGCAAGCTAGCTCACTAGGTTTTGGAACTAAGCCATGTTTGTTTGTTTGCGCTCATGCATGTACAATAAATAATCTTGTTTGTTAGGTTTGGTGACTCTGTGAAAGGAAATTTGGTGATCGGCACGCTGTCCTGGCCTTCCCCGTGGGTGATCGTGATTGGCTCTTTCTTCTCCTGCTGTGGGGCGGGGCTTCAGAGTCTCACCGGCGCCCCCCGACTGCTGCAGGCCATTGCCCGAGACGGCATAGTGCCCTTCCTTGAGGTACGATTTACATTTGTAACTTAACAGATCACTTTTCTAGACATCGACACATGGGTGTTGTTCCTTCGCCAGACTAGAGATGTTATAAGGGGATAGTTTGTTTGTTTACATGTGCATTACCTAAACCAGCCTGAAAAATACCATGTGATAACATTCCTTTAACACATGCTTACATGCACATATGATTACAGCAGACTGACTGTAACTTTTGTTCATCTCTCAGGTGTTTGGTCATGGTAAAGCCAACGGTGAGCCGACCTGGGCTCTTCTGCTGACCGCTCTGATCTGTGAGAGTGGAATTCTTATCGCCTCGCTTGATGCTGTCGCTCCAATCCTCTCAATGTAAATTTCTACTTCTCCTAACCTCACTTTCTTTCCCGTGTTCACACTCGTGCTCTTGACCATAGAACTATGATTTTCACCACACTTGTGATATTTAAAAATACCCGTTTCTCATTAGTTTTGCATTATTTTTTATGTTTAAGATTTGTTTCTCCTGTGCTTTAAATGTTTTCTCTCTCTCATCAGGTTCTTTCTGATGTGTTATTTGTTTGTGAATCTGGCGTGTGCACTACAGACACTTCTGAGAACGCCAAACTGGAGACCACGCTTCAAATACTACCACTGGTGAGATACACAACTTAACCCTATAAAGCCTGACATATCAATTAAAAGTCAGAAAATGCATTGTTGTTGTTGTTGTTGTTTTAATGGAGCAGTTTCCTGAGCCTATAAACAAAATAAAATAAAACCGTTTTTTTGTGATAATACAGTAAAATGCAAACTATGTTTATAAAAATCATAATTTTATGGGTATCATGGTTTTACTCTGCAAATACCATAGTTTAACGACAAAACTTTTTTCAGGGAATGCGAAACTTTTGCGAGGGCATGCAAACTATTTCAGAATAAAAGTCCCGCTCTGTCCTCACAGGGGCTCCATACATTATCCTCCTGAGACCCAGCGATTCATATTTGCAAAGGACTTTTATTATGTACGTTTTCTAGGCCATACATGCGGCAGTGGTGTATTATCAGCGGACTCCCTGGGCTTTTCAGAGATACCAAATGTTTGAGAGTTTTGCCATGACAGCTTCCTGCCATTGGTCTATTAAAATGTATGTTTATGACATTACAATTCAGCACATAAAATACAATATGATTATAAAAAATATAAAATTATTATCGTATGTATTTTATGCACCAAACACTAAATTGTCATTTATAAAGTGGAAATTGTAACTTTTTTTCACTGGGTCTCAATAAAATTAAGGTAAAATGACATAATAATAGCTTTTAATGTGAAACAGTGAGATCTTTAAATTGACAGAGCAGGTTGTATATATAAAAATACACATTAATATGTATTCACAATGAATATATATCTTATAAAAAGTTTAGATGAGTTTTAATTCGATCTAGATATTTTTTGTGTATTTTTTTTGCACGAATAGAATAGATAAATGCCTTAAAAGCCAGTTGTATCATATTTGAAATGCACATTTCAACATGATTTTTAGATAAAATAATGTACAAAATTTTAACCAAGCACAAGTTGCTTATATTCAGCAAATACTCTTTTTAAATTATCAGTAATAAAATAATCATTTTGTAGTTGTTTCTTTATCAAAATCAGCAAAGATTTCACATCAAAAAGACGAGAACTTCACAATCCGAAGGTGAACATTAGAAAATTACCTTAAAATGTCTTATGGTGTGTTCACATACAACGTGAAGCGTGCGTTTCTCGTTACGATTACATACAAAGTCAATGCAATAGAGCGAATAGACGCGTGCTGGGTGGCGTGAATTGAGCGAATGGCGCGACTCGAACACGTGAAATCGCATCATTCGCGTATCAGTCGCGAAAGCCTATCAGCATTGAGATTGTCCGGATGTCACTGATGTATTGATATAGTAGCAGAAGAAACCTGGAATAATGGATGAGAAAATTGTACAGAGACCGGACGAAAAACGACATCGCTTGGAGGAAAGTGAGCGAGGAAGTTGGACTACCTGGTAAGTTCAGAAAATATGCACGTCTACTTGATTCCAGCTATTGGTTGAACTTTACTATGAACCAAGTGGTAGAAGCCCCGCCTCCTGTCCTTTTCCGGAAGAGAAGCGGGAATACTCGCGGGTTCGCGTTACTTGTGCAAACGCAAGTATAAACACAAGTTTATAATCCAGCGGTCGAGGTGTAATTTTCTTCGCGTTGTATGTGAACGCACCATTAGACTTCTGGAAGAGCACGCAAACATACAACAAGTGGCAGTACACATCATGGTCATTGCAAACGAAAGAATTTTCTGCAAAGTTTTGATCACGCTGATGATGTAGATGCTTAAAAAAAAAAAAAATGTATCGGATTTGATATGCACGACGTTATATACGGTTAAACTCCACATGAAATGACAAAAACACGATCTTATTCTTATTGTGCACGATTCATTGCGTAATATTTCATTAATATGTAATAACTTTGCCTCTGAAATGACGTTCCTTTTTGCTGACATCACCTATTGTGAACTGTTATAACTATTTATGTGTTGTTTTTTTCAAGCTTGCATTCAAAGCTGTTATAATAAAAACCAAAAGCTCTTTTGAAGAGGTGTGTTGTTAAGTGTTTTCGACTGTCTAATAACACAAATGGCTTGTGATCTCATACAAGTATCTCACCTGTTACGGCCCATTTAATCTGATTTGGTTGCCATAGTAACTCTCCAGAGCATCTGCGTGGGTTTTAATTAATGGACTCGTTATGGAGTCACGAATCTCTCTTGAGTACACAAATGCACGTAAGCTGATTCTTTATCAAGGCAGATAAGGACAAGAGGTGACACGGCATCAGTTGCTTGCTTCTCTAGGGATTGGTGACTTTTCTCTGCAGCAGGAAACCCCTCTCGTGTCTTTTCATGTCCCGCTGTGTTAATCTCTTAAACTCCCCCATCTCACTTAGGACGTGCCTCTTAAAGTCAACACGCAATCAAAATGAACCCTACTTGCTTGCACCACCTCTGGAAAAAACATTAAACCCTTATTTTATATTTATATTTTATTACATTTATGCATTTGGAAGATGCTTTTATCCAAAGGGACTTACAGTGCACTTATTACAGGGACAATCCCCCCCGGAGAAACCTGGAGTTAAGTGTCTTACTCAAGGACACAATGGTGGTGGCTGTGGGGATTGAACCAGCAACCTTCTGATTAACAGTTATGTGCTTTAGCCCACTACACCACCATTTCTCCTCAATTTGGCATGCCCAATTCTCAATACGTTCTAAGTCCTTGTGGTGGCGTCCATTCTTCGCGGCATCCACGCACAACTCACCACACGCCCCACCGAGAGCGACAACCACATTATAGTGACCACGAGGAGGTTACCCCATGTGACTCTACCCTCCTTAGCAACCGGGCCAATTTGGTTGCTTAGGAGACCTTGCTGGATTCACTCACCACGCCCCAGCCCTCGTTGTTTTTTAAATACTTGTTATAGAGACCATTTCATTTTCAAAATACGATGAACAGATTTCACTTTTGGTATATGAAGGGCTCATTAGAACTGATGTTGAAGCTTTTTACCTTCTTCATCATTTATTTTTGTTACTTTTGTGTGTAAATTTGACCGTTTTAGCTTTGTCCCAGTCCCAGACTTTCAATATTTAACTATGAAAATTATTTATAAAATGACAAATTGTTTGTTACTTGTTTTAAAACTATGACCATCTAAACAAAGAGTGAAATAAAAATGAACCATTTCAAACTTTATTGAGAAAGTGTTTTATATCCATTTTTCCAAATTTACGACTGTCTCACAGTTGTGGCTTAATTTCCACCACACCAAAACATTTTGCCCCAATAAAGTTTTTTAAAAAGTTATTGTAATTGTTAACCAAGTTGACTGTAAAGAGCATGCTTGAGATGAAATATGAGACAAAACAAAGAAAAATCAAGGTAAATATTGGGTGTCATTTCCTGTCAAGCTGGAATTTGTCATTTATTGTGAATTAAATGACATTTATCATAATTGTAAGTGCTGTTCTCATCCACCACAGGGCTCTTTCATTTCTTGGCATGAGTTTGTGTCTCGCTCTGATGTTCATCTCATCCTGGTATTATGCTCTGGTGGCCATGCTGATCGCTGGATGCATCTACAAATACATCGAATACCGCGGGTAAGACCTGTAGCTCAGATCAGCGCTGTTGCCTGTGTTGATGTTAAGCTGATTATAGGTGATGTCATTTAATTTTACAGAGTGAATATCTGTGACCAGACCGAGTGTGCGTGGGGGGTAACGTTGGTATGGAGTCATTGTTAGTGTCATTGTTATTTGTGTGTTCAGGGCGGAGAAGGAATGGGGCGACGGGATCCGTGGTGTGTCCCTCAACGCCGCACGCTTTGCTCTTATTCGATTGGAGGAGGCGCCGCCGCACACAAAGAACTGGAGGTGAGGGGGATTTTTAGTGTCTGTTTGTAATACACAAGCAGTTTTCATGAACTCTTATAAACACTAAATCATTCACCTGGTCACAAGTTGAGATGGGACAGTTTGACCAAAATCATATTAAGTGTCATTTAAGAGTCTTTTTGTTTAACAGTAACAGTTAATATCACAATGTAGCTACAAACAAGTTTATATGTTAAATAATATTAAATAATTGTGTAGTCTAGTGAATTCAATATTTTACAAATTAAAGATATTTCACCTCATTTGATTTATTTTCTCTATTGTTTTATGTGAAACCTAATAAGTGCAAGTACAAAAGATGATTCATAACAAATCATTTTGTGACTTCAGTGCAAATATGTCACAGTAGGAAACACTTGCATGTTTGTAAAAACAAAAGAGTAAAAATACATTGTAATGATAGTTAATAAATTATATTATATAAGTATGTGTGTGTGTGTGTGTGTACTCAATATACTGTATATTAATATTTATAATTAATAAATAATGAAATTTAAGAAAGTTATTATAAAATATATATAAAGTTTAAATATTTTATGGATTTATGTAAAATAACTAATAATAAAAGTTAATAAATTATACATAATATATGTATATGTGTGTGTGTGTACTGTGTATATATATGTGTGTGTGTGTGTGTGTGTGTACTGTATATATATATGTGTGTGTGTGTGTGTGTGTGTGTACTGTATGTGTGTGTATATATGTGTGTGTGTGTGTATACTGTATATATATATATATGTGTGTGTGTGTGTGTGTGTGTACTGTATGTGTGTATATATATGTGTGTGTGTGTGTGTGTGTGTACTGTGTATATATGTGTGTGTGTGTGTATATATATATGTGTGTGTGTGTGTGTGTGTGTGTGTGTGTGTGTACTGTATATATATATGTGTGTGTGTGTGTGTGTGTGTGTGTGTGTGTGTGAGCGTGTATTTATCACTTTGTGGGGACCAAATGTCCCCATAAGGATAGTAAAACCCAAAATTTTTGACCTTGTGGGGACATTTTGTCGGTCCCCATGAGGAAAACAGCTTATAAATCATACTAAATTATGTTTTTTGAAAATGTAAAAATGCAGAAAGTTTTCTGTGAGGGTTAGGTTTAGGGGTAGGGTTAGGTTTAGGGGATAGAATATAAAGTTTGTACAGTATAAAAACCATTATGTCTATGGAAAGTCCCCATAAAACATGGAAACACAACATGTGTGTACTGTGTGTGTGTGTGTGTGCGCGTGTACTGTATATATATCTATATGTATGTGTGTGTGTGTGAGTGTATATGTGTGTGTGTGTGTGTGTGTACTGTATATATATATATGTATGTATATGTGTGTGTGTACTGTATATATATATATGTATGTGTGTGTGTGTGAGTGTATATGTGTGTGTGTGTGTGTGTGTGTACTGTATATATATATATGTATGTATATGTGTGTGTGTACTGTATGTGTATATATGTGTGTGTATATATATATATAAATTATTATAATTCATAATGACAAATAAAATTATTACAAATATATAATGTTAAATAAATAATAATAAAATAAAAGTAGTTAATAAATTATATATAGCAATTATTATAATTAATAAATAATTACATTAAGAAAATTATAAAAGAATGTATGATAACTGATAGATAAACGGCTAATGTGAAATAGCCATTAAACGTACACCTGTGACCGCTCAGCGTCACATGAATGTTATACTGTATAGAAGTCTACATTTTAAGTACTAAAACTGGTTTCCAGTTCTCTTAAATATTTCACCATTTTAAATGATATTTTTGCCTTCGCTCGTTCATTTGAAACATTCCTCGATTTCTAAAGGTGTTTCCTCCAGTTAATGAGTTAATAAAAATTGCATTTTGTACGTAAAAGAATAAGCATAGTGCTGTTTAAAATAGCTTTAGAGTCTAGCTCAAGTCACCAGTATTGTAATGCGCTTTATCTCTCTCTACACTGTGTCCTTCACTTCTGTCACCAGCGTAATCAACCACATAATCAGTATTTGATTTTTCCCAGAGCTCTCCGTAATCTGTCATGGATTAAATAAAATGCAACAAAACTTCTGTCTGTTTTGAGGAGGAATCTGGCCGAGCCTGCTAATTCCTCGCCACAGCGGTTTAATCTACGACATGAGAATCACTATTTAATTCTGTGACATCTGTGCGAGTGGGCAGAGAATCCTCTGTCGAAAGGTCATCCATATTTGCCCGCGTCTAAGCCTCTTTGACTCATGTTTCAATCGACATCTTGTAGTCTTTCAGTCGTGTCTCGCCTCTGGTTTCCCCTCGATCATTTCGAGCAGTACTGAACTGCTATAACCCCAATCTGAGCTGAATTAATTTGAGAGGATTTTATTTGCAGGATTCAATGAACTGTAAAGCATTATTAATGATAATGGTAGATAACCTGTGCTGAACCTGTTGACTCCGGTCAACTTAATATACCTGAAAGCATCACACCTCTTATATATGTGTATAATCTTTTAATCCCAGAAATAAGCACGACTGTTTCATTTCAGAAAGGAGAATCTTTCCCACAGCTTTAAATAAAGTCTACATGAAATCAGAATTGACCCTATTTATAACCAGTTATCAAAATGTAAAGACTTGCTCTGCAACGGTTCCATTCTGGTATGGAACGCCCCCTCTTTTCACATCCACCATTGTTTTTCTCATTTTAATCTGATATACATCACTTTGTGTATATAAAATATGAACATGCAAAATTGCCATGATCTCTTTGTTCTGTGGTTCTGTCTCTGTTTCCAGACCTCAGCTGCTGGTTCTGCTCAATCTGGACTCTGAGCTGTCAGTCAGACACCCTCGTCTGCTGTCCTTCACAACACAGCTGAAAGCAGGAAAAGGTCTGACCATCGTGGGCTCAGTTCTGGAGGGCACGTACCTGACTAAAGAGGCAGAGGCCAAGAGAGCAGAACAGGTACAGACCTTCAATCAACTTTAAAGTATGCATAGAGCATAAAGCAAACATTGACAAACATGAATATATGTTTTTAAACAAACTATTTATGGATGATTCATCAAGGTTGCAAGGGTGTTCTGTGTGATCACTAAGGTGTTAGGTGGTTGCTAGGGTGTGCTGGGTGGTTGCTTGAGCATTTAAGGTGGCTGCTAAATGGTTTATAGTGTGTTCTGTGTGGTTGCTAGGGTGTTCTTTGTGGTTGCTAAGACATTGCTAGGTGGTTGCTAGGGTGTTTTGGGTGATTGTTAGGACATTTCTAGGTGGTTGCTAGGCAGTCTCAAGGGAGTTCTGGGTGGTTTCTAAGGAGTTCTGTGTATTATAAGGTGGTTGTTAGGGTGTTCTTTGTGGTTGCGAAGACATTGCTAGGTGGTTGCTAGGGTGTTTTGGGTGATTGTTAGGACATTTCTAGGTGGTTGCTAGGCTGTCTCAAGGGAGTTCTGAGTGGTTTCTAAGGAGTTCTGTGTATTATTAGATGGTTGCTAGGATGTTCTGGGTGATCACTAGGGTGTTGTTAGGTGGTTGCAAGGGTGTTCTGTGTAGAGCCCGACCGGTATGGGACTTTAGATTTGAAAGGGGGAAAATTCCCAGATTGCCGATATAGTTCATTTTTTAGCTGAAATGAAAACTAAAGTACTCAGAAGGCTGCTTTCTTAAACAAATATTTTTATCAAAGAATATTTGACATTAATATTATTATACTTAGTCAACAAATTCTAGAAATGAACTAAATAATAAATAAAAATACAACAAATATCTAAATAAACATCAGTACTGAATGTTCAGTATCAGTCAAATGCTGACCATTAAAATAAATAATAATTCAAAATAAAATAAATAGCTAAATAAACATCAGTACTGTATGTTTAGTGTGTCAAATGCTGACTATTTTTATACTGCCAGTCAGTTAGGGTCAGGTTGTAAAACAAGAAGCATTTACACCTGTCGGGTCAAGAGATAAACGGCGGCAGCGGTGTTACACCGTATTCTGCTATACAAGTTCAAGGGAAAGTTTCAACGGTGGAAAACCAGACTTTTAAATATTACATTTTGTTAATGCAACGACTGGAATTGTTCAGTTGAAGGAGGTACCAAACTGTGAATCCTGAACAAAACAGTTTGGTGAATAAATGTTTACACGTTAGCTTCCACTCAGCTGACAATCTATGGAAGTAGCTACATGGTTAGCTAGTTAGCTATGAGCTTGTTGCCACGATGAGTAAAAGATGGACCAGCATTGCGTCTCACCAACTAGGTAACAACGTTGCGTGAAATCAACACTCAACAGACACGATCCACCACTGCATCATTGTCTGCTGAGCTGCAAAAAGATGCTCTGATGTTTACCTTTCAATCTGCTACATTACTGACTGCACTGACAAACTATAGCTGACTAACACAACAAACAGATGTGATAAACGGGAGTGACATGGTTGTCAGGGACAGAGTTAATGTTATATTCGTTATTTTTTTAAAGGGAAAATGACGGTGTCATTGTTTATTAGCTTTCTAATGTGTATTTCACAAACTAGTTAGCAACTTACCGAGAAGACACCGCTTAACACCACACTGTTTAACTCCACCCTGTCTGCAGAGCCACCGTCAGCTCAGAGTCAGCTCTGTAAACAGTGGAGTCGGAGAGCACTCTGCTGGAAAAAATACATAATGACACCACTCCTAAAGCATTGTTTTCTGAATTACATGTTCTGAAAAAAAAGTTTTCATATCATATCAGTAAACATATACACCGATACCGATATATCGGTGAAAGGATAATATCGGCTGACCGGTCGGGTACTAGTTCTGGGTGATTGCTGGGGCATTGTTAGGTGGTTATTACATGGTTTATAGTGTGATCTGTGTGGTTGCTAGGGCATTTCTAGGTGGTGGCCAGGTGGTTGTGAGGGTGTTCTTGGTGGTCGCCAAGGCATTGCTTGTTAGTTGCTAGGATGTTCTGGGTAATTGCCAGGGTGTTGCTAGGCAGTTGCAAGGGTGTTCTGGGTGGTTTCTGGGGCATTGTTAGGTGGTTGCTAAGCAGATTATAGGGTGTTTTGTGTGGTTGCTAGGGGGTTGCTAGGTAGTATGGTTACGTGGTCTACTGGTACTAATGAAGTATCGCGATACCGAAAAAACTAAAATGGTACAATATCATATTGTTGCTCATTCTGTATCATATTGCTGTATGATTTCATTAGCAAAATTCTATGAGTTGTGACAGTTTTGAGATGAAATCAATGACAATTAAAAAAATAAAAAAAAACTTATAGCCAAGTGTGATCTTTAAACAGCAAAAGGTTGTATGTAATTTAATGATCATTAACGGGAATCTTGGTATAATTAACCCATCAAAAAAAGGAAGTATTCAAAGGTCTTTCAAAATAAATGTCCTGCTTAAATGAAAGCTCTGTTCAACTGGATGCGTGATATTGAAGACAGTCAATAACTACTGTATAAAAATGTAGCATTCAAAAAGTAGCAATAATACTCATAATAACAATTATATAATATTAAATGGTTGTTTAAATAATAGTAATATTATTATTATTATTATTATTATTATCTGTAAGCAATATCACAAATGTAAGAGTTTTATCAGCATGTTGTGATTTATCGCCATAGCGGCTTTGTGCCACAGGTAATTTGTTTTCATTAATGTTTTCAATAATACCGTGAAGCTGTGTTGTGCAGCATATTCTTTACCAAAAATAAAATAGCAATTTATTTTTTATTATTTATATATATATATATATGATTAAAGCTGTATGTATTCATTTGATTAAACACCATTTGATCATCATTTTTTATTTAAATATTAAAACGGAAAACATAATTTGAATTTGTGAGACTTAATACAGTTTTTTTTAATCAAGCCATTTTCTGTTTAATTTCATAAAAAATCTGAGCCTTTTTATTTGTTGATTATAGTATCGATTTAGTATTTTGAGGGTCCTTGGCATCAAGACGTTTAAAAACCCATGTCCTATGACACAGAAATGTTTCCCTAATTAAAGATTCACTCTTATGTAAAATGATTTTCACTTTATACACAGTACAACAAACATACACCAAATGTGAAGGCAGGTTGTGTAACTGAGTGAACAGGCTGTCGAGTTGCATGGCAAAATCAAATGATTTAATTCATACTGACACCTAGTGTCAACAAGGAGGAATTGTATTTCCTTGCTCAGTCATGCAATATACTGTATGTTTTTCTGTTATTTATTCAAATCCATGTTGATGACTTTAGATGACGAGCATTTGGGATCACACAAATATTTAATGAAACATATTTACCTCCATAGAACATCAAATCAGCGATGACTGCAGAGAAGACGAAAGGCTTTTGTCACGTTGTGGTGTCGTCAAACCTGCGTGACGGCATCTCTCACCTCGTCCAATCAGCCGGTCTTGGAGGAATGAAGCACAACAGTGTTCTCATGGCTTGGCCGGGAAACTGGAAACAGTCGAACGACCCGCAGTCCTGGAAAAGCTTCATAGGTTCGTGTCTCACCCATTTAAAAATCATTCTTTGAATTTCCACCTGATAATTTGACTTTATTTAAAGTCATTCTCACTCTTTCATTCATAGAAACCATTCGAGAGACCACCGCGGCCCATCAGGCTCTGCTGGTAGCAAAGAATGTGGACAGTTTCCCTCATCAAGAGCGTCTTACTGAAGGAACGATTGATGTGTGGTGGATTGTTCATGATGGTGGGATGTTGATGCTGCTGCCGTTCTTATTGCGACAGCACAAGGTACGTGACGTCACCACACTGAATGAACTTCAAAGAGGATACATTCTAAACTTTTGACCTTATAATATTAGTCCAGGTTTTTGCACCAAAAACAGTCATAATTTAGTTTATTTGTAACAAGGGATGCACTGATATGAACATTTTTGGCCGATATAAATTTTAACAAATAACTTAAGGCTGATACCGTTATTTTAACACCTTACTTTGTCATCAGATCCAAGTTTTGCTCAGGAATTCTGCTTTTAAAATGAACAAAGAGGTACAAAAGCTTTTGTTCGAACAATAAGTAATTTCTTTTGAACAAGAATTGGATCTGTTGAACACATGACAGGCCAAAAATGTAAAGAGAGCCACAACGGAAGATAAAAAGCTAAAATAAAATGGTTTTAAAATAACTAAATATCTTAACATGATGCTTGATGTAAAAAAAATATAATTTTATATTTCTAAAACATTTTTGCACTTCAAAAACACAGAACTCACATTTGACATGTTTGTACTGTATATAATAGAACATCACTAATTCATATTATGCAAATATATTATGTTGGGCAGTTCCACGGAAATGTCCACCACATCAATTAAAAATAAAAAGTAACCGAAGGAACAAAACGACCTTTTAACAAGTTCTATTGTGGTGTAATGGATAATGGAAAACACCGTCCAGACCGCTAGAGGGCGCCGCTTGCCTACACAATGCTGACTGAAACACTGTTTGCAGTCTATTTTTAAACGCAGCCTTTCAAGATTTTGTGATCGCGCAAGACCTTATTGTGATTTCAATCTTAACTCAATCAATCGTGCAGCCTTAATGGATACCATACCAATGTCTCAGAAGTCAAAATTGGCTGTTTGGATGGTTTTACCTCATCATGTATAGGCAAGTGCTGCTTTCACAAGTGTCACTTTGCCATGTTTTTTCCTCAATCTGAAAACGAGAACGAATCAAAATGAAATATTGATTGGCCGAAACATTGGTGCATCCCTATTTATTTATCAGTCATTTGACCAAATACTTGATGATGATATGTAATGACATGTAAATGTGGGCGAGCATATGTTAATGAGCTCATGTGATGACATAAATGCAACGATTTCCGAACAAACGATTTGTGTCAAGTCCTAGATTGATTTGGTGGACTGAAGAATTATTTATTTATTGACAAAAAATATTAGAAACATTTTTTAATTACATTTCATCAGAGCCCTTGGTACACATGCTCTTGACACGTATGGGCTGTTGCTCTCTCTCTCTCTCTCTCTCTCTCTCTCTCTCTCTCTCTCTCTCTCTCTCAGGTGTGGAGGAAATGCAAGATGCGCATTTTCACCGTTGCTCAGATGGACGACAACAGTATCCAGATGAAGAAGGACCTGCAGATGTTCCTTTATCACCTGCGTTTGAATGCTGAGGTGGAGGTCGTGGAGATGGTGAAGAGAGACTGACTTTATTTTATGGTGAGGTTTTAGTTGTTCCTGGTTGTGGTCAGATGTCTTATTGTTGTCTCTGTGTGTTTGTGTGACTCCAGCATGACAGTGACATCTCTGCGTTCACGTATGAGAAGACGCTGGTGATGGAGCAGCGCTCACAGATGCTCAAACAGATGCAGCTCTCGCGGACGGAGAGGGAAAGAGAGGTGATGTTTCATCAAGTTCTATGATAAACTGTAATAAACCGTTTATTGTGCTGTAATAAACAGCTCTCCACACTAATCCGTTTTCAGTTTCTAACGCCATTTTACAAAGTATGTAGTAATGAAACGTTGTTCTAGTGCAGATAAGAGGCATAAACGTCAATGCTTTTTCAAAAGAGAATGTATTAGTGTGGATGTGGCTAAACTATAATGCTGATGAAATGTATCTGCAGTAAAATGTACCTACAGTGTCGAAAACTGTCAAGAACATGTCCTGGTCATATTTGACCCTGAAATTAAAAGAAAGCAATAAATGATATTGTTCATAAAGAAATTGAGATTAAAATTATAAATAGTTATATATTTTTGGCATTTTAACACTATTATCCATATTTCAACCTCATATTTTTTGTAAATAATATTATTAAAATGTAAATACTTGAATGTGAAAAACATAATGAGATTATTATATAATACACTAATGTTAAAGTATACCATGATAGTATTTGTTGTATTGAATCTTATGAGAACATGTCCAGGTCAAATATTACTTAAAAAAAAAAAAGAAAGAAAGAAAAATAAATATATATATATATATATATATATATATATATACATACATACATAATGTTTTTTGTGGCATAAACTGTGATTAAAATTATGATTAGTTAATAATTGTTTTTAACATTATCCACATGAACACCTCCAAATTTATAACTAATATCAATAATAAAATGTCATTACTTTAATGTATAAATTATAAATATTATTATTTAGTACATTAATGTTATTTAGATTATAAAGTACATCATGATAGTATTTGTTGAATCTCATGAGAACATGCCCAGGTCAAATTTGACTCCCCCACCCCTCCAAATAAATAAATAAACATATTTTCCATAACGAAATTAAGATTAAAATGATGATTAATTTAGATTGTTTTTTTTTTTTTTTTGCACTGTAACATTATCCCCATTTAAACCTAAAATTATTTTTTTAAAAAATATTTATATTTTTCTGAATTTTTTTTTATTTTCTATTATTATTTAATGTGAAAAAAATACAATATATATATATATATATATATATATTATTTAAAACACTACAAATGTACTCCAAAATCAAAGAAAAAAATTAATAATAATAATAACTTTATATTTTTCATAAAGAAATTAATATTCAAATTATGATTTATTAATTGTAACACTATTATCCACATTTAAACCTCACAATTTAATATTATTATTTTCTGGGAAAAAATGAAAATATATTAATGTGAAACAAATTGTGAATTTATTAATGTATTATTTAATACACTAACGTTATTTTGATCTAAATACATCTAAAAATAATTTTAAATGTAAAAAAAAATATATATATATATATTTCTAATATATTGATTTACATTTTGTGGTGAAATATGAACTGGACTTTTCTTGATCCTGGAACAAACTTAAATATCACATTCAGTTTTTAGGGGAAAATACCCCGAAAATACTTTTATTTTTTATATATATATAAATATATTATTATCTGTATTCAGCTGAAGTGTTTCAGATTGCTACATTGATAACCTTAAAATAAATAAATCATTGTGGTTTTAATTCTCCTGCATGTGTGGATAATGTAAACAAATCCAGAACCGTACCCTTTGACACACCATTTTATAGTTTTGTGACTTGTGGTCCCTCTTTTATTTCTGCTACTGTTGGGAACAAACATCCCAGATTCAAAGCATCACCGACGAATCGCGTAGCTCCATTCGGAGGAAGCACCAGAGCGGGGCGCACAGCTCGGGCGTCAATAACCAGAGCTCCCAACTAGATGACGTTAATCAAGATGAGGTAGTGAACTCAAAGGCCGAACCCCTCGACCACCATCCTGGAGTAAACACCTACAAGTGCAGAGACAAAAATGTTGAGAACAATCATACAAAGAAGAAATGACATGATTAGTTTGCACCAAATGACATTGGTGTGTGTGGCATCAGCATTGGCTCTATACCTGTAACGGTGTTATATCTCCCTTCAGAAACCTCATCCCATTATGCATGATCAGAGATGTCATGCACGGTTACATCTGCACCCTTGTGACCCCTCGTGACCTCTCGTGTTTCCTTTCATTCCCATAAACGTCTCAGTATTTAGTTAACAGCCATGGGATTTTCCATTCTTCTATGTATGTTGCATGTTAGCGGTCAGAATATTATTGCCATTTCAACCGTTCAGACTAACATAGTTGCATGAATGTTGTTTGCATTTGTAGACAAACTAAACAATTAATCTGACATGTTCTCTTTCTATATTGATATCAAAATGTTTTTAACATCTTCACAAAAGTATTTGTGCATTTTTTGTTGGATGATTGTATTTAAAAGGACAAGAAAAGCGAGCCTGCGAGTACAAACGCTGACTATCACACCTGGAGTCGCGAGTTTGAATCCAGGGCATGCTGAGTGACTCCAGTTGGTCTCCTTAGCAACCAAATTGGCCCGGTTGCTAGGGAGGGTAGAGTCACATTGGGTAACCTCCTCGTGGTCGTGAATAGTGGTTCTCGCTCTCGGTGGGGCGTGTGGCGAGTTGTGCGTGGATGCCGCGGAGAATAGCGTGAAGCCTCCACACGTGCTACGTCTCCACGGTAACGCGCTCAACAAGCCACGTGATAAGATGCGCGTATTGACGGTCTCAGACGCGGAGGCAACTGAGATTCGTCCTCCACCACCCGGATTGAGGTGAGTCACTACACCACCACGAGGACTTAAAAGCGCATTTGGAATTTGGCGTCCAAATTTGGGAGGGAAAAAAAAGGACAAGAAAAAACTTTATATCTGCGTAATTTAAAAGGCAAACACGTGAAAGATAACATATTTTATGATGTTCATTTGTGATTTTATTGGCTATTGTGATGATACCACAGGCCCAGCTGATCCACGACAGAAATACGGCTTCTCACGCCACGCTAAACGACAAGGCCGATGCGACGCCATCGCGAGTCCACATGACCTGGACCAAAGAGAAGTTCTTCACTGAACGCAATCGTAACCGGGAGCCCTTTGCAAACATGGCCATACGGGACCTTTTCAACATGAAACCGTAAGTTTGCACATGTCTCTTCACGGCTAGAGTGTGCATGGAGTGTGCTGGGTGACGTGTGACATCACTTCCTGCACTTAACTATTTCATGTGAAACGGCATGACCAGAGTGTGTCTCCGTGTTTTTGTGTTTCTTCAAAGATTCACATCTGGTCAATGTATTTAATGACACGTCTTTTGATCTTTATCCATTATTAAAAATCATATTCAGGTGTCCTCTTCAAGGTTTCTATTGATTTAATATGTGAATCTCATGAAAACATGTCTAGGTCACATCTATTTCAGCCTTAATTAAATGTTAAATTATATTTACCATTATGATTTTTTGCATTACAACATTATTGTTACGTTGATAAAGCACATTTTAAACTTTAATAAACACAGTTGTGATTTTCATGAATGAAAAGTGATTTTCAATGTTCTCAATACCCTTAAAAATCTCAATAATAAATGACTGCAATAAATAAAGGAGGTATTGCCCCAAGTGAAGGAGTTCAAGTACCTCGGGGTCTTGTTCACGAGTGAGGGGACAATGGAGCGGGAGGTTGGCCAGAGAATCGGGTAAGCGGGGGCGGTATTGCAGAGTTGAGCCGGAAGGCAAAGCTCTCGATCTACCGGTCAGTTTTTGTTCCTACCCTCACCTATGGTCATGAAGGTTGGGTCATGACCGAAAGAACTAGGTCGCGAGTACAAGCGGCCAAAATGGGCTTCCTCAGAAGGGTGGCGGGCTTCTCCCTTAGAGATAGGGTGAGGAGCTCAATCATCCGGGAGGAGCTCGGAGTAGAGCCGCTGATCCTTTGCGTCGAAAGGAGTCAGTTGAGGTGGTTTGGGCATCTGGTAAGGATGCCCCCTGGCCGCCTCCCTAGGGAGGTGTTTCAGGCACGTCCAGCTGGGAGGAGGCCTCGTGGAAGACCCAGTATTAGGTGGAGAGATTACATCTCCACACTTGCCTGGGAACACCTCGGGGTCCCCCAGTCAGAACTGGTTAATGTGGCTCGGGATAGGGAAGTTTGGGGCCCCCTGCTGGAGCAGCTGCCCCGTGACCCGACTTCAGATAAGCGGTTGAAGATGGATGGATGCAATAAATGTATTTTATTTAAAGCTATTTAAATGAATTTAATTTGTATTATTTTATTTAAATATTTGTAAACGTATTTACATGTATTTCATTTTTATTTTGCGTTTAAATTGTATTCATTCAAGTCAGTATAACCATGATAAAGTTTATTAATATTAATTTATATACATTTGTATTTATATATTTTTTTTCACAATACAAGAATCAGAATTTAAGAGGTTTTATTTTGCATTATAATAATGAGAATCTGCAGGTAAAATGCAATTTAATAATCAGGAAAATAATGACACAATGCGAAAAAAAAAAAAAAAAAGCTTCACTTTCTTTGTGCAAAATATAATTTCTCTCTTTTGATTTTGGGCTGAAACATGACCAGCACATGTTCTTGACAGTTTCCGTGAGATTCACCCTAATGTTTCATGTAATTCAATCTAGAATATCTTGTTCAAGAAACTTCCATTTTCTATTTTAAAAGATGAATCTCACAAAAGATACCAAAATAATAATAAATAATGCTGTATCAAACCTAGACACAACTAAAAGTGTTCTGAGATATTCAGACAGCATTCATGATTTTCTCTTGAAGCGAGTGTTCAGCTTGATAAAGCATCTAAAGCATTTGTGCCTGTTGTTTTGTCTTGTTTTCCTCCTTCTAGAGAATGGGAGAGTCTGTAAGTCACATTTCTCTGTCCTGTCCTGTTCTGTGTATGTGTGCCTGTGTTTGATTCATAACCTGCAAGAAAGCTGGATTTATTCAAGTGTGTGTGTGCTTCTGATGTATGTGCAAGCATGCATGTGTGTTTACGTCCTACATACCGTTGTATCTGCCACCGCTTGAGTTAAAAGCATCTGTTAGTTTGTAGGAAATGTGCAGGAAAACTTGTGTTTTTGGCAGTTCTTCACCTTTTGTGCCACTGGAAAACATTTCAAATCATATATGATATTTTCCATCCTTTATATTTTAATGAATATTTCATAACAATTATTATGTAATAAAATGTTTTTTATATTTTGCTGTATTTTATTTATACATTTTTAGTTTATTAAAACACTTAAGGTTGCATATTTAATGCAGTTTATAGGGTGGCACCAGGTGGCGCTGGAGAGCACAAGTTTCAAATTGACCTGTGTGCGTGTTCATGATGCAGTTTATGAGACGATGTGCATCTCATGCCGTGCATGTGTTATATTAATGCTGTGCACGCTAACCTTAAATGGCTTTATTATGTAATGTATGACGCATAACATGCTTTAATTTAGGTGCAAACATAGTATACTTGAATTATGTTTAGGACACTTTACAGTCAGATTACAAGCAGAGTGCATTTTACATTCATGCATATTATTAATAAAATGTTTGCTTTATATTGCAATGCTTGATTAAAGAGTTTAATCATTACTTTAGTCATGTTTATTTCTAATCAAGTTTGAATTTACTTAATCTTGAGCCACAGCGATGAATGTACACTGTAAATACATAAAACTAAACGATAAACAAAACAAAATAGACAATACAGAGCCGAATATTTGTTAGTGGACAGGAATTTGAAACTGCAATCTTACATTTAGGCCTTAAGATCTCTTTGTTTTGTCACGTTTTGACTTTCTGACACAGAAACCAGTCTAATGTGCGTTGCATGCACACGGCTGTGAAACTGAATGAAGTGGTGGTCAACAAGTCGCAGGGGGCGCACCTCGTCCTCCTCAATATGCCTGGACCTCCGAGGAACCGGGGTGGCGATGAAAACTGTATCCTTACAAAAACTGCACTCGACCTTTGCCAAACTCACTTTTCTGATCGATTTAGTTCCGGCTGTAAGATTGATACCCACTGGGGTTATTGGGTACCAAACTTCATGTTGTGCCTAACATCACCCATTAACCACGGTTAAATCCCTGTAACGGATGGTATTGACAATTTTAGCATTTATTTAATCACGCTTACTTTTTGTTGAGATTTTCTCCTCTTTTCTCCCCAATTTGGAACGCCCAATACCCAATGTGCTCCTACTGTCCTCATGGTGGCGTAGTGACTCGCCTCAATCCGGGTGGCGGAGAACGAATCTCAGTTGCCTCCACATCGTCACGTGGCTTGTTGAGAGCATTACCACGGAGACGTAGCACGTGTGGAGGCTTGACGCTATTCTCCGCGGCATCCACACACAACTCACCACGCGCCCCACCGAGAGCGAGAACCACATTATAGCAACCACGAGGAGGTTACCCCATGTGACTCTACCCTCCCTAGCTACCGGGTTAATTTGGTTTTGGTCGTTATCACTATAATGTGGTTCTCGCTCTCGGTGGGGCGTGTGGTGAGTTGTGCGTGGATGCTGCGGAGAATAGCGTGAAGCCTCCACACACGCTACATTAACACGTTCAACAAGCTACGTGATAAGATGCACGGATTGCCGGTCTCAGACACGGAGGCAACTGAGATTGAAGCGAGTCTACGCCACCACGAGGACTTTGGCAGCACATTGGGAATTGGGCTTTCCAAATTGGAGAGAAAGAAAAAAAGAAATTATGTCTTGGTTTAGTGTAACATAATTGTCAAGCTGGATTCAAAAGCATTGCAAAGAATCTTTAAATTGTCATCATATAAATGACATGTATGTTGTTGATCCTTGACTGACGCCTCTCAGACATGGAGTTTCTAGAGGTTATGATGGAGGGCCTCAATCGGGTCTTGTTAGTGCGCGGAGGTGGCCGTGAGGTCATCACCATATATTCATAAAATCGAGTGTGGCCCAACGCCCCACCGGCAAGAAATTTGGTTGTTTTTTCACAGCATAGCTGGGTGTCGTTGGAAAACCTAGTGGTCAGGTTTTTATTGTGGGATTACACCTGGCTGTGACGTTTTTGGCCTCGTGAAGAAAGCTCGCATGAAGCACCAATGAGAACTGAGATTGAACAGACGAGCTGCTAGAAGACCACTGGCTCGATTTATAACGCAGACACTTTAATTTATGCTCACTGACTCTTTTATTGTTTTATTGTTCATACAATCTATGCTAGGTTTTTATGTCTGTTTGTTGTCTAACATCTGCCTGTGGCAGTGTGCATACAAACATAATCTGTTGTTGCTTTTTGTTTAGTTGGTTTTCGCATCATTTTGGTTTTACGAAGGCATGTACAATCCGACGTCAGTGTTTTTAGTGTGCGGAACAATTTGCAGCACACAATGTTTTAATAGATGCTTTCAAGTTTTTAAAACTCACACGTTTGAACGTTGCTTACAAAGCTAATGCTTAATATCGATTCATCCGTAAACCGTCCATCCACACGTCTCCATTGTGACCCTGCGATGTTTGTTTTTATGCGTACGTTAGCCAACGTTGAAACCCAAACTAATATCCACCCTCAACGAGTCGCAAATGCGCTTTTTCCCGCCATATAACCAATCCATATCCGAGATGCGAAAAGACGTGGTTCTTATTCCGACATCAAAGGAACGTTTGAGTTAGTCGCGCTTTTTCAAATTTGCTCGTCATTGGAAGCGGCTCAGCGTGCGGATGTTGGTTGTGGTCAAAATTGTCACGTTACTGAATAGACGTTATTATATGGTATGTGCAATAACTTTCGTTTATCATTAAGGCATCTCTCGGCCTAACATAACATCAAGTTACCAAGGGTTTTTGTATTATAATAGTTGAATCGAATATTGACAACGTTTAAGGATAATAGCCATAACATTCGTCAGGCACTGGCACCATTTTACGTTGCAAATGTTTTGCTCCAACTTGGCATAAACCACTGAAATCAGCTACTTACTGTACCGGTAGGTTGATTTCAGCTGTATTTGCACTTTTGTCTGAAAATTGTATCATGAAAGCAAAGCACAAAGCTAACATGTCTACCAATACTCTGGTTTGATGTTTGGAAACCAGCACTTAACATCGCACTTTCTAACCAATAAATGTGTTTTTCCTCATAAACGGGAACTAAATTCAGTGTCTGTATTGAGGTGCATATGATATGCGATGACATCTGGTGGCGTCAAACGAGAACAACCCTTCGTGAAGTTGTTGGGTTGCCCAATACTTGAGCGTTGACAATCCTGAGGGCCTTGGTGCAACTAACTATCATTACTACTAGAGAAATATGTAAATGTCACTCTGTAATCTTTAGACACTATATACACTCTGCAATCTTTCAGCATGGAATCATGTTTGTAGACATTGCTTATAGGAAATATTGTATTTAAAATGAAATGCGTCACGTAAATTTTCTTACACTGCATGCATTTTAACCAGGCACAACGTGATAAAGCAAAGCGTGTTAAAAACGTCTTCCACGTTAAAGAGTTTTCACACTGAAAAAGTAGTCGTAAATCAACGAGCAGTGTTGTGTAAATTACCCAGAAATTACTGATTACTTCTTTAAAATTGTAATCAGATTACACTACTCATCACTTAGTGGAAAGTAACCACATTAATAATTACTTTAAAGTTACTTTCTAACAACTTTTCACAGAAAAGTTTGTTTTTCACCTCAACTAATTCAAAATAATGTATTTTTTCCTCCTCGTTCGTAGAAACGCGAACAGACATACGAATGAACGTAATCCATGTTTTAAATGTAATAAATATTATTTTAGAAGTATGTGTAACTGAAGTAATATACTTAAAAGTAACTATCTGTAATCTGATTACACTAATATTTTTATTTTATTTATTACACTACTTTTGACTGAAAAGTAACTGGATTACAGTAACTACTGTATATAGTACTTTGTAATCAGATTACACTACTCATCATTTAATGAAAGTAACCACATTACTAATTACATTAAAGTTACTTTCTAACAACTTTTCGCAGAAAAGTTTGTTTTTCACCTCAACTAATTCAAAATAATGTATTTTTTCTCCTCGTTCGTAGAAACGCAAACAGACGTATGAATGAATGTAATCCATGTTTTAAATGTAATCATAAATATTATTTTAGTAGCCCAAGTAATGTACTTAAAAGTAACTATCTGTAATCTGATTACACTAATATTTTTAATTTATTACACTACTTTTGACTGAAAAGTAATTGGAATACAGTAACTACTGTATATAGTACTTTGTAATCAGATTACACTACTCATCAATTAATGGAAAGTAGCTAGATTACTAATTAATTTAAAGTTACTTTCTGACAAGTTTTTCACCCAAAATAATTAAAATAATGTATTTTTTCCTCGTTCGTAGAAACGCAAACTGGCGTACGAATGAACGTAATCCATGTTTTAAATGCAATCGTAAATATTATTTTTAATAATATAAACATTATTACTTTGTGTAACTGAAGTAATGTACTTAAAAGTAACTGTAATCTGATTACACTAATTTAAAATGTAATTTATTACACTACTTTTTGACTGAAAATAGTTGGATTACAGTTTACTTTGTAATCAGATTACACCCAAAACTGCCAAATTGGCGATTTCTGGCGACATGAGCATCTGTTGACGATGCAATAGTTCAACTTTATGCAACGTCGAGCGACAAGACCAAAATCCTACATTTCGCTCCAAATATCTGTATATTAAACAGCAGATTCGCTCAGATTGACTGACTTTTTTGCATTTTCGCTTTCAATGTGGACAGACAAATTACGCAAAGTCGCGCCGTGCCTGGTTAGAACACAGTGTACATTATTTAACATGTACATTATGTAGATTTAAAGTCCTCTTAATCTGATCATTCAGAATTATAGGAAGATGTGTGCCAAAAATACAGGGAAAGAAACTGCATAAGTTCATACACCATCAATATGTTTGTTGTCTGTTGTAATACAAATGTCACACTAGAATCTTCCTACGTGGGCCAATAAAAGCAATATATATGGTATTGTAATAATGGCCATTAGAATGGCTCCAACTGGCTGATATTTCATTGTGCAACAACTGTGCAATATGGAGAAGTCTTAAGAATGCAATAACATCTCACGTTACCTAAAAACCAGAGCCCACCTCAGTGGATTTACTTTAACAGTTTCTTTGAAACCCCCGTTAGCGGTGCAGTATTTTGTTACCAGAACAATGTATTTTTTCTACATTGTGTTGTCATAGAGAAGACTGTTGTTATTGATATGGTTACTTTAGCTCATCTTATTTTCTGTTGTTTCGGTCATCACTGCACTGTGTTGAATGTTGTGTTTCCCTTTAGAAGATGTGGTGAACTTTAGGAAAAGTTGGGGATATTGTGTCTATTTGTTTTTTATTTTTTGTTATGTGTTCATTTTTATGTGGTCCTTTCTTTTTCTCACTGAACATGTTAGGGATGCACCGACATTTCGGCTGCCGAAAACTTTTGGTCGAAAATGCTGTTTTCGGTTTTCAGCCGAAAGAGAAAAAAAGCCTAAAATAGTTACTTTAAAATCAAGTATCAGAGACACTGACATGAAGAAAATGCAGCATTTTATGCCAAAAATTTAAACAGCAGCTAATGTTTAAATATATATTTAATTCTACATTTAATTTATGTATATATATATATATGTTTTTCTGTGTGTATTCAGAGGCCGTTTAGCTTGAGCTACCATCACATATCATGGTAAAATATCCCCACCTACTGTTTGAGCCGCACTATATTAGCGGGGTCAAACACAAGTCCAATACAACACGCCGCATAAATGGGCAATTTTGCACTTTTCGTCTGGAACTGGATCAGTGAGTGACACTGTTTCCCCACTCACAAAAATATTGATAATATGGATGATGGACAGATTACAGGAAAAACTTTGTCTTGTATTCATAAGTTGGCTGCTTTTATTAGCATATATTTGCATATATTTGCATATGTTAGGCACAAGTCAGTTTATATATATATGGTAAATGGTCAGGACTTATATAGCACCTTTTTAACCTTAGTGGTTATCAAAGTGCTTTACACTGTGACTCATTCACCCATACACACACTCTCGTACTCACACACAAATGACGGTAGAGCTAGCCTAGACGCTAGCCTGCCATTGGGAGCAACTTGGGGTTCAGTGTCTTGCCCAAGGACACTTCGGCATGTGGAGTCGTGTGGGCCGGGAATCAAACCACCAACCCTGTGATTAGTGGCCGACCCGCTCTACCACCTGAGCTACAGCCGCCCACAATATATACTGTATATATTAGTATATACATATAAGATATATATATATATATATATATATATATATATATATATATATATATATATATATATATATTCTGAACATAAAGCGGTTTCATTTTTCAACCCAGTGTCTCAAGATGTTTCGGTTTTGGCCAAAAATGTTCATTTCGGTGCATCACTAGAACATGTAATTCATTCAATAGTTTTCAGGCTGAGGTCTTTGTAAATTGGGGACTGAGCGAGCTTTTTAATCAAAAGGACCTGTAAAGGTTTTGGGAACTGATTCAACAAAAACATGCTGTGCAGCTTTTTATTCTTTTGGACATTTTTACTCACTAAAGATACAATAAGATCTTTTTGTAATCTGTGGTTAAACGAGTTGTTTAGATTCAAATGTAAATATCAGAATAAAACGAGCTGGAAAGCAGATGATGATGATGATGATGATGATGATGATGATGATGATGATGACGACTATGCCAGTTCCTTGTGTTGTGTGTTCAGCCTGATCTCATGAAAATTACGTGACTGTGGCGACATTGCAAATGATATTACGTGGTTTATTAAACGTATAGCGGCAGATCCGAGGTGAAATGTCCACTGTGTGGTGCTAAAAGTGAGTTAAATGTTCTCCTAAACAGATGAGGTTTTTAAGGTTAATCGAGTTTTAAATCAACAAAACCGACTTCCTTAAACCTAACCGATAGGGTCAGAAAAAGCAAATGGAACCACGTCATTTTGGGTTGCTTCTATGACACTTTCAGCTCATGTGTCGACTCGTGTGCTCTTCGGGACTCGTACCCCTTAACACTCCATCAGTTGAGCAACTGCGCATCTGATCGCACTCGAACAAGCTTGTAAATGTAGTTGATTATGTGATGCAAACATTAAAATGTGTCATGCACAATAGTAAAAGTGTTTAGATGTCATAAGATAACATTGTGTGAGGAACAGGATGAAAAGTAAGTGTTTATTAACTGATAATCTGCAGATCATGATTTGTGTGAAAGGGAATAAAAATCGTTGTTGTTGTAGCGCCTCAAGTGTAAAATTCACCAGGAAACTGACGCAATACAACGAGCCACGTAAAATCGTTTCGGGAAAAAAAACAATTGTATAGTGACCTATGAGACTAGCAACGTTTAATAATATTCGAGCCCACACGGAATCTGCGCACACAAAACTCATTGTCATATAATTGTTATACTTGTAATGCACAAAGTTCTATGCATATTTAATTTTGGCTCCATTCATTGCACCATCTTCCAAGCTTCAATGGAAGCAAATCAATATTTCCTTTTACAAAGGAGTTAACATGGTCAATGTTACAAATATATTTATTTAATTAGCGACCTACAAATAGTGCAGAATCTTCGATAGATTTCCCCCATTTTACATCATAACATTTCTTCGTTTTAAATTGTTCAATATTGTAAAACTTTGTTTCAGACTTTTTGACCCCACTGCAGTGTTGGGTGTAATCTGATTACAAAGTAGTTATTGTAATCTGATTAGTTTTTGGGTTAAAATGTCGTTCAACACATTACAATTGAAAGTTTTGTAATCCAATCGCATTTACTGACTTTAAGGTTACTTTTAAGTACTTTACTTGGGTTACATGTATTTCTAAAATAATGTTTACATACATTTAAAAGATGGATAATGTTCATATGTACATTTGTTAATATCGTTAAAATAGAAATATAGTTTCCGTTGAACAAGGAGGAAATATAAACATTATTTTGAGCTAAAGGAATTGATTTAGAAAGTAACTTAAAAGTAATGCAATAAGTAATGCGATTCGTATTCCCATGATGTAATCAGTAAATTCTCCGATTAAGGTTTTTAGAAAAGTAGTTTGTAATTTGTAGTGGATTACTATTTCAAGTAATGTAGTGTAATATTTCATTACAATATTTTGCCTAATTTGATTGTGTTCTGTATCAACCCGATCTCATGAAAAGTCGAGTTGGTTATTTTGATTTTGTTCGCATAAACTCGTACAACTTCATCACGTGGAAATTCCCGGATGTCTAAGCGCGAGTTTCGCGCATGAGGCGTTAAGGACAGCCCTTATCTAAACTTAACCCACCAGTAGAGCGTGTAAACATGATATCAAGCTGTTGTGTGTGACAGAAGCAAGTCATTGTCGCGTATTAGATGGAAACAATGTCCAGCGACGTCATTGGCTGTAGGGAAAGTCGTGGGGATTAAAACGAGAGCAGTCGCGCGACATCATACGATTTAGCCAAATTTAGAAAAGTCGATTTCGGCCGTGAGAGCGTGCAGAATTCGCCATTTTTACCGTCTGGGTCTGATCATAGGTCACACAATGTCATCTACCTCACACTGGCTGTTGTGATGGGTTTTACTCACGTGCAGTGTTAAACGTCATCGGCCGTTTCAAAATAGCATCTGTTTAAAAGACCACAGGTGTGTGTGTGTGTGTGTGTGTGTGTGTGTGTGTGTGTGTGTGTGTGTGTGTGTGTGTGTGTGTGTGTGTGTGTGTGTGTGTGTGTGTGTGTGTGTGTCTCAGTCTCAGTATATTGTGAGTGTCTGTCTGCGTGAAAGCGTCTTCACCCATTGGCTGCTCTCAGACCGGGTTCCTCTGCTCTGATGTTTGTTAAAGAGGTAAAACTGATCTAGAATCTGCCCTATCAGAAGTACCTGTGGAAATATCCAAACCAAGTTCATCTGTTCTGATCCGTAACTGGCATCCCAGACTGTGGTAGGCTGTTACTAGTGGGTGCATGTAGTGAAAGGTCTCCCTTCAAGATAAATGTGTGCCTCTGAGTAATTTAAATAAAAGTGCTACTCGATGTCAGAGCCTTTGAGTCTTTATTGGTCTGTTGGTTAATTCTACTTTCCTTAAGCAATGAGAACTTCTTTGGTAATGATGCTGCATATAGATTACAGTGTGACATCATTATTAAAGATATAGACACTAGGTCATGCCAAGGACCTTTAAGCCAAATAAAATGTATTAATTATCTGTAATATATTATCTCCATGAATGTTTGTTTTGCATAAAATGTAGTGTATCTTTTTACATCTTATTTTTGCTATTAATGTTTAGTTAAAATCTGAACAGAAAGAGTCGATTTAATTAAATGTATTTGTATAATAAATATTGTTCAGCCGCTTTGATGAGAATATGATCTTACAAGTAATCGACAGGTTCAAGACATATTTGTTATTGTTAAAAAAACAATATGCAGATGTGTTTTATATATTTTATGCCTGTTTTTAAGATTTACACATTTCAATTTTATAACATTTCATTAAAATGTAATTGTGTAATGTTTAAGAATATTAAATGAACAGCACTTGAAATGGATATTACTTAAAACTTTAATTAAACATTGCTCAGTTCAGTTTGATGGAATTTGTGTGTGTGTGTGTGTGTATATAGATATGTGTGTGTGTGTGTGTATATAGATATATGTGTGTGTGTGTGTGTGTATATAGATATGTGTGTGTGTGTGTGTGTGTATATAGATGTGTGTGTGTATATAGATGTTTGTGTATATAGATAGATGTGTGTGTTTGTGTATTTATAGATATATATGTGTGTGTGTCTATAGATAGATGTGTGTGTGTGTATATAGATATATGTGTGTGTCTATAGATAGATGTGTGTGTGTGTGTCTATAGATAGATGTGTGTGTGTGTCTATAGATAGATGTGTGTGTGTGTGTCTATAGATGTGTGTGTGTCTATAGATAGATATGTGTGTGTGTCTATAGATAGATGTGTGTGTGTGTGTCTATAGATAGATGTGTGTGTGTGTCTATAGATAGATGTGTGTGTGTGTGTATATAGATGTGTGTGTGTCTATAGATAGATGTGTGTGTGTGTGTGTATATAGATGTGTGTGTGTCTATAGATAGATGTGTGTGTGTCTATAGATAGATATGTGTGTGTGTCTATAGATAGATGTGTGTGTGTGTGTCTATAGATAGATGTGTGTGTGTGTCTATAGATAGATGTGTGTGTGTGTGTATATAGATGTGTGTGTGTCTATAGATAGATGTGTGTGTGTGTGTATATAGATGTGTGTGTGTGTCTATAGATAGATGTGTGTGTGTGTATATAGATGTTTGTGTATATAGATAGATGTGTGTGTGTATATAGATGTGTGTGTGTCTATAGATAGATATGTGTGTGTGTCTATAGATAGATGTGTGTGTGTGTGTCTATAGATAGATGTGTGTGTGTGTCTATAGATAGATGTGTGTGTGTGTGTATATAGATGTGTGTGTGTCTATAGATAGATATGTGTGTGTGTGTCTATAGATAGATATGTGTGTGTGTCTATAGATAGATGTGTGTGTGTGTCTATAGATAGATATGTGTGTGTGTGTCTATAGATAGATATGTGTGTGTGTGTCTATAGATAGATATGTGTGTGTGTCTATAGATAGATATGTGTGTGTGTCTATAGATAGATATGTGTGTGTGTGTCTATAGATAGATGTGTGTGTGTGTCTATAGATAGATATGTGTGTGTGTCTATAGATAGATGTGTGTGTGTGTCTATAGATAGATATGTGTGTGTGTGTCTATAGATAGATATGTGTGTGTGTCTATAGATAGATGTGTGTGTGTATATTTATAGCTATATATGTGTGTGTGTCTATAGATAGATAGATGTGTGTGTGTGTCTATAGATAGATGTGTGTGTGTGTATATATATGTGTGTGTATATAGATGTGTGTGTGTGTGTGTGTGTGTGTGTGTGTGTGTCTATAGATAGATGTGTGTGTTTGTGTATTTATAGATATGTGTGTGTGTGTCTATAGATAGATGTTTGTGTATTTATAGATATATATGTGTGTGTGTCTATAGATAGATGTGTGTGTGTGTGTGTAGATATAAATGTGTATATAGATGTGTATGTGTGTATATATATATTTATGTTTGTGTGTGTCTAAGGAACACTTATTTTTTGAAATATGAAAACCTCTGCACTAGGTTATAACTATAACTCTGATTAAATTAATATTACAATAACAACATTATTACACCATATCAACACGCTGTTTTACTGATTAAATTAAAAAGCACAAATAAAATGAATTATCTTCCATCCCACTAAACAGACCTGAGCTACAGAACGGGGTGAAACGATTTTTTACTTAACATGTACTCAACAGCAGGTGCCACTAAACATGGTCATTTCCTAACATTCATGGCAAACTGAGACATGAGTGTCTTTCTGAGTTATTTTCTATACTAATCCATATAGTGACTCTTGATGCTCTGAGGTCAGCTGTCTGTATTTGTTCTTTGGCTCATTTGGTTTCGGAAAACATGAATGAACAGTGTTATCTGCCCTACAGTTACAAACAAAACATCCATCAGGATTCATTCCAAATTATTTCTTTAGTGACCTCATTTTTACATGAGCATTCACACTGACATTCATCCAAATGCACAAATAATGTTGCATCAACCCTGAAAATAACAGAATGATCCCATAGTGTCTATTCTCTCGCACATTGCCGGTGTGTTTTAGTGTCACATGCAAATCACATGAGTCAAAATCAGCAGCATGTGCATCTGATTAAATCATTGTGTACACACAGAGAGAAAGAGAAACTTATTACGTCTCTTTCACAATACCAGGAGTCCAGGACACACAAATCATGCATTATTACGGCAGTTACTGACTCACTGATGTTGCATTATCCATCTAAAATATATTAGCACATGACAAGACTAAGCTTTACCCCAGAGGTATGGGGACATTTCTCTTTGTGATGTTGTGCCATATTTAATTCTACCAACATTGCACAATGTTAGAATAGTTTCTGGTGTAAATCAATGTCATTAGAACTAAATATTGCACATATTAAAAATAAATAAAACGTTTGGTTTATAATAATTGTTTCAGGGGCCCCCAAGTCAAGAGCCAAAATACACTTTGCACTGCGGGTGTCCCCTCGGTGCCATTGTGAAATGTTTTAAAACGAATAAAATTTTAATTTTATTATAGAGTTACTCTCAATGGGTTTTTGTGTTTTCATTCACTGCAGCCAATATCTCCTGCTATGATCTAACGAGCTCAATTAATAATTTTGCGCTGTCGAGTCATACTATGGCAAAGGATAAGCTCATGAATATTATTATTATTTTCATTCTGACGTTCTAAGTAAACTTTAGGCGTTTAATTGCGTGTTCTACTTAATATTCATGAGACACGCCTTCGCCACAGTTTGATTCGCCAGCAAGCCAGCGCCCACTTGTCTTTCTGCCAATCAGACTGGCTTATATGCGGAACGTCAGCCTACGTAATTAATATTCATAAGCCAGGTCTTTCCCATAGTAGGATTGGTCGACTCTTTCTCCGGTTGTGAAGGAGTTAACGGGGAGGGCGGAACTCCGCACCGGCCGCAGTAGATGATCGCAATATTGATAGCGAGCGAGAGGTGTCGCGACGCTACAACGCTCCTCGGAGACATCAAAACCGACGCTTTTGGAAATATTGTTTGGATGTAACGCAACGGGATCGGTATCATTTAGCATCTATACAGAAACGTCACGCGCATGCGTTTGCGTCCATCTGGATAATACAGACGCGAACGCGAGTGTTGCGCGTCACGCGAATACTGAAGTGAATACAAATGATGTTGTGAATTGACTAAATAATTTTTAACTGATGCGCGTCACAGCAGGTGGATGATGATGATGTTAGTTAAGTATTTTCTCAATTCGTCATTTATATGACTCTTATGACCCGGTCAGTCCTGCTGGACCAGCCTTAGGTGTCTTGGTCACGAGCGCAATGGTTCTAGTTCATGGATCCGCCCAGGTGGGGTTCGAACCTGAAACCTTCGGTTCAGCCTCCTAAGGTGTTTGGGCAGTCATGTTGCCCGGGGTGGGTGTGTTCGGCACCAGTCTCACGACTCGGGTCATCATCCCTCTGCTGAAGAACGAGGGCTTCTCGGTGAAGGCGTTATGGGGTCGCACGGAGGAGGAGGCAGAGGAGCTCGCGCGCGAGATGAACGTGCCCTTCTACACTAACCGGATCGATGACGTGCTGCTGCATCAGGATGTGGATCTGGTGTGTATCAACCTGCCGCCGCCGCTCACGAAACAGATCGCCGTCAAGACGCTCGGTGAGTGACCAAAGGAACACTCAAATATAGTGTAAACACGACAAAAAGTACAATAGTCTGGTGTTACTATGCGTTTTTTTTTGTATATGTTATCATGGCATTCTTTGAAGTACCATGTTTATGATGTATGAATGGCAAAATCGAGGTCACAGTGTGACACTTGCAATGGAAGTGAATGGGGCCCATTTTTGGAGGGTTTAAGGGCAGACATGTGAGGTTAATACAGTCATTTTATGAAAGCACTTGCGTTCCCTAGTGGAAAAAACAGCTTAAGCTGGTAGCTGTATTTTGGAACATGGTAGCTGGTTTAAGATGGTCTTTAGCTGGTCCAAGTTGGTCATTAGCTGGTTTAATTTGGTCCAAGTTGGTCATTAGCTGGTTGAAATTGGTCATGAGCTGGTTTAAACTGGCCATTACCTGGTCCAAGCTGGTCATGAGCTGGTTTAATCTGGTCCAAATTGGTCATGAGCTGGTCCAAGCTGGTCATGAGCTGGTTTAAACTGGTCCAAATTGGTCATTAGCTGGTCCAAACTGGTCATGAGCTGGTTTAAACTGGCCATTACCTGGTCCAAGCTGGTCATGAGCTGGTTTAATCTGGTCCAAATTGGTCATGAGCTGGTCCAAGCTGGTCATGAGCTGGTTTAATCTGGTCCAAATTGGTCATGAGCTGGTCCAAGCTGGTCATGAGCTAGTTTAATCTGGTCCAAATTGGTCATGAGCTGGTCCAAGCTGGTCATTAGCTGGTTTAATCTGGTCCAAATTGGTCATTAGCTGGTCCAAACTGGTCATGAGCTGGTTTAAACTGGCCATTACCTGGTCCAAGCTGGTCATTAGCTGGTTTAATTTGGTCCAAATTGGTCATGAGCTGGTCCAAGCTGGTCATGAGCTGGTTTAATCTGGTCCAAATTGGTCATGAGCTGGTCCAAGCTGGTCATGAGCTGGTTTAATCTGGTCCAAATTGGTCATGAGCTGGTCCAAGCTGGTCATGAGCTGGTTTAAACTGGCCATTACCTGGTCCAAGCTGGTAAATAGCTGGTCCAAGCTGGTCATGAGCTGGTCCAAGCTGGTGCAAACTGGTCCAAGCTGGTCATTAGCTGGCAATAACCTGGCAATAAGATGGTCATGAGCTGGTCCAAGCTGTTTTTTTGGAAGATGGTAGCTGGTCGACCAGCTCATGACCAGCTTAAACCAGCTTCCATGTTCCAAAACACATTAATACAGTCATTTTATGAAAGCACTTGCGTTCCCTTGTGGAAAAAACAGCTTAAGCTGGTAGCTGTATTTTGGAACATGGTAGCTGGTTTAAGATGGTCTTTAGCTGGTCCAAGTTGGTCGTTAGCTGGTTTAATTTGGTCCAAGTTGGCCATTACCTGGTCCGAGCTGGTCATGAGCTGGTTTCATCTGGTCCAAATTGGTCATGAGCTGGTCCAAGCTGGTCATGAGCTGGTTTAATCTGGAACAAATTGGTCATGAGCTGGTTTAATCTGGTCCAAACTGGTCATGAGCTGGTTTAATCTGGTCCAAATTGGTCATGAGCTGGTCCAAGCTGGTCATGAGCTGGTTTAATCTGGAACAAATTGGTCATGAGCTGGTCCAAACTGGTCATGAGCTGGTTTAATCTGGTCCAAATTGGTCATGAGCTGGTCCAAGCTGGTCATGAGCTAGTTTAATCTGGTCCAAATTGGTCATGAGCTGGTCCAAGCTGGTCATTAGCTGGTTTAATCTGGTCCAAATTGGTCATTAGCTGGTCCAAACTGGTCATGAGCTGGTTTAAACTGGCCATTACCTGGTCCAAGCTGGTCATTAGCTGGTTTAATTTGGTCCAAATTGGTCATGAGCTGGTCCAAGCTGGTCATGAGCTGGTTTAATCTGGTCCAAATTGGTCATGAGCTGGTTTAATCTGGAACAAACTGGTCATGAGCTGGTCCAAGCTGGTCATGAGCTGGTTTAATCTGGAACAAATTGGTCATGAGCTGGTCCAAGCTGGTCATGAGCTGGTTTAAACTGGCCATTACCTGGTCCAAGCTGGTAAATAGCTGGTTCAAACTGGTCATGAGCTGGTCCAAGCTGGTCCAAACTGGGCCAAGCTGGTCATTAGCTGGCAATAACCTGGCCATAAGATGGTCATGAGCTGGTCCAAGCTGTTGTTTTGGAAGATGGTAGCTGGTCGACCAGCTCATGACCAGCTTAAACCAGCTTCCATGTTCCAAAACACATGTTTTTTAATACTTCTGGGTATTATTTTAGCTGTAAAGTTGTTTAAAATATAATTTTGTGGAATTGTATGGTCTACCCAAAAAAATTGCCCTAGGTGTGGATGTGAGTGTGAGTGTGAGTGTGAGTGTATGTCTGTCTATGTGTGGCCCTGCGATGGACTGGCGACCTGTCCAGGGTGTCCCCTGCCTTTCGCCCAATGTTAGCTGGGATAGGCTCCAGCTCCCCGCGACCCTGTACACAGGATAAGCGGTTGACGATGGATGGATGGATGGATGTATGGTCTACGGCGTGACATCGTCATCGCAAGACTAAAATCACTGATGCATATTATTTTCGTTGTGCGTCTATACTTCTGAAACCGTGAGTATTTGAATGTGTACAGATTGACCCCATTCACTTCCATTGTAAGTGTCTCACTATCACCTCGATTTTTGCTTGTTTTTTAATTAAGGAGGGACGAGACCAAGTCATATTTTGTGGTAATCAACATTATGCCATAAATGCTGTCGACTGACCTTAACTTGTATTAAACCTGCAATATTTCTTCAATAACGCTTCATTCCTTGGACGAATTGCTCAATGCTCCACATGCCAGATCTTGTGATAGCTTGTTATTGTCAGTGCAGGTTAGGTGTGGCTACAAAAACCAACCCGGCATCACAAACCTGCATCACCAGGCAGACGATTGTATTGTAATCGTCTTTTCTGATCAGTAATGCCCCATTTAGCTGCTAGATTTTGAGAAGAGATCTCAACGATGCCTCAAATTGTGCTCTGATTTGCCAAGATACCAAAGTACAATCAGAAGTTAAAGATTAAATGAGATATGCGGTCCACATTAATTTCTTACTGTCTCCTATAGACGTTAGAGTTGGAGAGACTATAGATAGACGGATGTTTGCAGGTGTCCAGTAACAAACATAAATAACCGGTGAGTCTGACAATTAATAATCTCTGAGGATCAAGACCATGATCCCAAAATAACCTCTTATTAACAGATCAGATCATTTTCCTCTGTCTTTCTTAAAGGGACAGTACACCCAAAAGGGAAAATTCTCTTATCATTTACTCTCCCTCATGCCGTCCCAGATGTGTGTGACTTTCTTTCAAGGAAGATTTTTAGAAGATTATCTCAGCTCTGTAGGTCCATACAATGCAAGTGAATGGTGACCAACTCTTTAAAGCTCCAAAAAGCACAGACAATCATACTAAAAGTTATGTTTTCGACCCACCGGCCCGCTCGGTTCTCCCAATGGCCAGTTCGCCCCCTGATCGGCCCCAAAGAGCATCGACCCACCGGGAAAATGCCCGGTATGCCAGATTACCAGTCCAGCCCTGCCCGTTGTAAACAGGCAAGTAAACAATTATAGTGAAAAGGACTTCAATATTGATCTGTTTCTCACCCAAAGCAATCATATGGCTTTAGACGACTTTCATTTATCCACTGGAGTCGTATTGATTACTTTAATTATGATTGTCTGTGCTTTTAGGAGCTTTAAAGAGTTGGTCACCATTCACTTGCATTGTATGGACCTACAGAGCTGAGATAATCTTCTAAAAATCTTCATTTGTGTTCTGCTGAAGAAAGAAACACATCTGGGATGAGTAAATGATGAGAGAATTTTCATTTTTGGATGAAACATCCCTCTAATGCAGGTCTCACCTTTCTTAAAGTATTTTTACTGGTTGCTAGGATGTTGTGGGTGGTTGCTAGGTGGGTGCTTACTGGTCCTATTGGGGAAAAATGCCCCCAAAATTAATAAGTTTAGGGGAAAAAATGAAAAAAGGTTTTGCTTGTATCACCTTCTATATTTTATTTTAATAAATGACTTGACTTAAAATTATTTTACATGAAAATTAACCATTTGCACACGGAGCCACATTGAGAGTCCCGTATCTCTGGGATTTAATGATATAGGGCCTTAAAAATGACCATACAAAAAGGAAAGTTTGTTCTGAACCAGAATCTAAAAGCATATTAAAATATCTGTAGTACTTCTGGAGTTAAAGGCACTCCAACTTTGGAAAAAGGTGCGTTTTCCCATTTTTGGACCCATAGTTTTGCTCCAAAGTCATAGGCGAAAATTGTCATTTTGACTCCCATCTACACAATGATGGATTACTTCCTAAATATTGATCCATGGCATTGGTGTTTCTTTCACCAGATGAAACGGAATGACCCAGAATGCACTGCGATGAACTGCATTGCGTTCTTGTGCACGTCCCCTTTGAAGGCGGCTGCCTATGTAGGCAGTAGACCGCAAGGCAGCTCAGTAGGTTTTGAGCTGATACATGTATAGAAATAGACCGCACAATCACAGCAGAGATACTAAAAATGAAACTAGTGATTCCATTTTGGAATTTACCCTTCTAAATATAATTTGTCCATGAGATCTTCTTCCCAAACCCCAGGTTCAGAATTGGGTTCTTAAAATGTGACATTTGTACCAGTTGTTTCAGTCACTGGGTCTTGTTTTCTTCCCTAGTTCAGGCTTTCATTTAATGCTCATGCACACATCTGAATCATCCTCTCTTCTGCTCTTCTCACTGATTTCAGGTCTGTGTTAGGGCTTAGCATTTCACTTATGAATGCAGAGCTATAGCAGTGATTTGCCACTCGCCAAGCATATGCGCTTTTAGTGGAATACATTAGCATTTCCAGTGCGTTTGGCCCTGATGGATTTGATTCATCTTCACTGTGTGCGGTTTATAAAAACAGCCTCCCTGAATCCATTATCATTGCGGTCAGAATGTGTCCTGCTGCACAGACAAGTCATTTAAAGGTCAATTTTTGAATCGCTGCATGCAAATTTACCCATTTCAGGCTTGTATTTACTATTGCCTTAATTGTATGTATTATTATATTAGACTGTATTATAATACATTACAGTATGTTGTAAGCAATGAGCCACAAGAGGCTGGGCTTTACAGTGATTTTACCACATTTAATGTATGATGTGTTTTCTCAGGATACAAAGTGATAAATAAGGTTTATTTAAAGTGCAACTATTATGGTTTTTAAACGTGCCTAATTTTATTTTAAAGGTCTCATACAATAGATTTACATGCATACAAGACCAAAAAACACTTTAATTTGCTCATAATTTAAATTACATCATTACTTTTTTCCCAATATCAAAAACGACTCATTCAATGATCTGTTCTAAAGGATTCATTCTAAACTCCTCCTTTCAGAGAGCATGCTCTGCTCTGATTGGTCTGTTCTAAAGGATTCATTCTAAACTCCTCCTTTCAGAGAGCATGCTCTGCTCTGATTGGTCTGTTCTAAAGGATTCATTCTAAACTCCTCCTTTCAGAGAGCATGCTCTGCTCTGATTGGTCTGTTCTAAAGGATTCATTCTAAACTCCTCCTTTCAGAGAGCATGCTCTGCTCTGATTGGTCTGTTCTAAAGGATTCATTCTAAACTCCTCCTTTCAGAGGGCATACTCGGCTCTGATTGGTCCGTTCTAAAGGATTCATTCTAAACTCCTCCTTTCAGAGAGCTTGCTCTGCTCTGATTGGTCCGTTCTAAAGGATTCATTCTAAACTCCTCCTTTCAGAGAGCTTGCTCTGCTCTGATTGGTCAGTTCTAAAGGATTCATTCTAAACTCCTCCTTTCAGAGAGCATACTCGGCTCTGATTGGTCCGTTCTAAAGGATTCATTCTGAACTCCTCCTTTCAGAGAGCTTGCTCTGCTCTGATTGGTCCGTTCTAAAGGATTCATTCTAAACTCCTCCTTTCAGAGAGCATGCTTAAAACGGGACCGATTTAAACAACACCAACACACAGACAAGACAGACTGGAAAACAAGATGAACTGGTACTGGACAGGACACACGAGGAGGCTAAAATAGGGAGAGAAATCAAACGGGTTTGGCAGGTGAGGCAAATTAACTAACAATAAGCAAACAAGGAGGTGGGGTATGACGCAAGACGTAAGAAACCGAACATTTGGAGTGGTCTCTTAATTTTTTCCAGAGCTGTAAATTACACTTTTACGTGTTACGTGTGAATGCTGACACTTGTTTTGGGATTCCCCCGGCCCACCTCGTGAAGCTCTCTGGATGACTATTTACATGCTAATGTATGCTGGGCGAGCAAGAGAGAGAAAAGAGAGCAGCTCTGAGGTGCTGTGAAATTCTCTTTGTTTGGTCAAATGAATCGCTCAGCAGAGCTCTTTCAGCCTGCTTTCTTAAGCCCTGACAAGTGAGCATTCCTGAGCGTATGTGTGGATGGAGAGGAGGGAAGCAGCTACCGCTCGCTTCCATAATGGTGTCGCTCTTCGTACATTTTTTATCTGTCTCTTATAATGTTAAGAATTCAGCCAAAGCTAGGTATCTTAGAAGGCAGTATTTGCATAGGGACCGCACCTATGATGCCTTAAAATGGTGCAATATGTTAATTTCTAGGTTATTAGTTATTTACATTGGCTCCAAAGCAAATAAAGGCCAGGTTTTATGCATAGAGAAGCTAAATGCAGTCTCACTTCCTGCGGTTTGTGACTACATCCTGTCCTCTGAGGCCGGTGAAGGGTCTGTGTGTGGTTAGACTCGCGCTACTTTCTATTCATAAGTACAGAACTGAGCATGTCGCTTGAGCATCCTGGTAACATGGTGTGATGTCATAGGAAATGAGAGACAGGAAGTGTTTAGTGGTAATGTGAACTGCAGGCGTTGAGACATTTTTAGCATGCTGTCATTGTCTTAATTCAAATCTTGTTCAGGCCACGATGTCAGATAATGTCTTTCCTGTTTTTAGGGCTCCTATATGCTGAAGTGGAAAAAGATCTTTATGTATCCTACATACTCACAATTAAATATTGTTACACTTTTTGAATTATTTGAAAAAAAGATGCCATCCTCCAGAAACAGCGATTGAGTTATTTGTGCAGGAGTACAAATGAAAACATGCAATATCAAAACGGGACTTTTATTATGAAAACATGATCGCCAGATGAATCCAGTTCAACACACTTGGGTCAATCGTCCATGACAAGCGTTCATTAAAAACATCGAATCGCACTTTTTGTCCATAAAGTGATAAATGTGAGAAATATTGGTATATTCTCCATTGTTTACATGAGATCTCGCCTTCGTCATCGTTCTTCAACAAACTGCAATCTGAGCAGCATTCGTGTTGTAAAACTGTTTATGATCTGATATATTAGAGTCTCATAAACAAAACCAGCCCGTCTCCAAGTCCGTTTGTAAAATGTTGTTATTCATAATAGTCGAGCAGTGCCGTCAGATTTAGTGTCGTCTTGAGAGGTGGAGCTTCATTTTACTCTGAACACTAACAGAGATTTTACAGAGATTAAAGCTGCAGGAACTCATTTATTATTAAATCATCTTCAGATTAGAAACTAAACTTCTTTAGACTCGTGACTTTGAGCATCATTGTATTTCTGGGGTGTCTTCGCACTATTATTATTGTTTTATTAGATTATAAAAACATGTTCAGCACAAAATATATGCATGACTATAAACTTCAGCTTCTCTAACTTTAATAAATAACAACATATATTAATTCTGACACTTGTGAAATAAAGCCCAAACTGTCTTCTTTCAAAAGATACTCCAACTGTGTCCAAACTCCAAAGGGTTCCGTATATATATCCATTTAACTTCAGGTGTGTCATTTTCATGCTTTGGGCTCAAAAAGGGGGCGTTCATCAACAGGTTAATAAAGTTAAATCTACATATAAAATGCATTTGAAAAGGACTAAAATAAAAAAGGAAGGCTGGGTAAGTCAGTTTTAATGTGACCTTAATATAACAAAAAGAAGAGTCTGTTCGTTTTAATAAAAATCAACCCCTGGGATATGAAAGTCCTCGAGGTTGAAGAAACACCCATACTGTATATGCTGTATACTGCCTACTGTTTGTTTGTTTGAGCATACTACTCGTACTATTTCTGCAGTATGTATTAATATAGATATGTGGAAAACCCAAATGTATTACATTTTCAAAAGTGTGCACCCAGAGTACACAATGAAATTCGCTTGACTTCAACTTTCATTTTCAGCGTGACATTAACTCTTGGCAGTCCAATCAAAAGATGAGTCTAAAAAAAGAGATTTGGAGAATTGCGGCAAGTAGTATGTGAACCCTTTGGAATTACCTGCATTTATGTATAATTTGTCTTAAAATCTGGTTTGCTGTTCATATAAGTTAAAATAATGAACAAATGTAAATATTCATCTGTCCACAGTTAGATCAATCTTCTATAAATGGTGATTTAGTACTATAGGTACTCTCTCTAGAAGTGGCCGTCCAGTCATGATGACTCAAAGGGAATGCTCAATGAGGTATCAATGAGGTATAAAAGTACCCTAGAGTGACAGATAAAGACTTCAAGGAATCATTGGAACTGGTTAACATCTCTGTTCATGAGTGTACTGTACAGGAATCATTAAACAGGTGTTCATGACTAAAACATGACTGCACACCTGAGGTTTGCCAAAGACCCCTTTGACGCTCCACAACACTACTGGGAGAATGTTTTGTGGACTGATGAAACTAAGGTTGAATTGTTTGGGAAGAATACGCAGCACTACGGTTGGCATAAAAAGGGCACCAAACACCAACATGAAAACATCATCCCAACAGTGAAGTACGGTGGAGGGAGCATCATGATTTGGAGCTGCTTCGTTGCCTGGGCCACTTGCCATCATTGAGGGAAAAATAAATTCCAACTTTTGGATTTGGCCAGTCAAAGTCCAGACCTTAGCCCAATATAGATGCTGTGGAATGACCTCAAGAGAGCCGTTCACATCAGACATCCTGAGAATATGTCTGAGCTGAAGCAGTTCTGTAAGGGAGAACGGGCCAGAATTTTGAACATTGTGCAGGTTGAATCCGCAGCTACCGGAAACACTTGATAGAGGTTATTGCTGTCAAAGGAGTTATTAAACCCAAGGGTTCACATACTTTTTCCACAGCACTGTACATGTTTAATGGTATGTGTTCAATACAGACATGAAAGCTTGTCAGCTTAAGCACATTGTGTCTGTCTATAATTGTGACTTTGATGAAGATGAGATCACATTTAATGACCAATTAATGCAGAAAACCAGCTAATTCCAAAGGGTTCACTTACTTTTTCTCGCCACTGTATTTCATTTGTCACACATACATTTGATTTGAAATGTTGCGTTTACAGTCCAGTGTGCTTTGTTGTTTACTGCACTTCTTGTTTTTGCATGCTGCAAAAGTAGTCACAAGTGCTGTGTTATTCCTAACATGGCCAAACATTCATATAATCAGTTCCCTGAAATGTCACGTGACAAGCGAGACAATGGAGTCCAAACATTCCAGACATGTCTAAAATATGCTGAGTACCAAATATAGTATTTTTTGTCCCACAAAGACCAGGAAAAAACCATAACATGAAGACCAAAATACACCACCCCCGTCCCCATCCTTGATTATTATCTTTACGTGCTTTGCAATTAAGTTCATAATGAAGGTTTTACTCCTCCAGACAAATGTGTGTATCTTGGCACAAGCGTATTGCTGAAATCAACACAGACCGAAAACTAAGCAAAAATTGACCTGTCAATCAAATGACAACATTGTGGTATTTCTGTTGGTCTAGGCAAACAATTGGTTTTGCATACGCTGAAAACAGGCATGATCGTCAGTCGAGTGATTGACAGATGTCAGATGACAACATCTACAATATAACTTGTCTTCAGGAATCAATACATCTAGAAAAAGAGTGAGAGAACCAAATCTGGTCAATAACGAATTGTTTGAATTGTTCTGGTTAAATAATGATTGAGTCTTTCTCCATCCCTGCATTAGATCTGTAAACTAACATACCACTTTTAACCCTATATAAACTATAGGATGCAGTTCTTACTGAGTGACCTCTTGCATACACGCTTGCTCTTACAAGAGTAACAAACCGCTCTCGACTCCTGCGGCTCATAATGAATGTGATAACATGCTCATGCACCTCGCCTGCTGTATGCTAATGAAATCATAAACAGTCACTTTTAACACTCAGCGCTTGTGTGAATGATTGTTCTACTTCCTATGAATCCCGAGCGATTTGACACTTGTGCTTATTTTTAATGACGGGCACTGTTGCGCTCTAATGGTCCATAATAATAAATTATTATAAGTTAATCAGTCCTCTGAGCTGATGTCATCGTATCAGGAAAAATGAGATTAGATTCCAGAGGAAGTCGTGTTTAAGTGCTCCCGGTGCGGGTGGAGCTCCACACAGGGAGGGGAGGGAAGCGTTATGTTTATGTACCTCATATAAACACAATGAAAGGTCTGTAAGCACATATTACAAGTGTAACGTGACTAATAAGGGTATATAATGACAATCTAAAATTATTGTTGAGGAAAAAAGTAAATTTCCCCATCAGGCCAATGTATTTGTTTTTGATCGTTCTTGGATTCCAACGATTTTACGTATTTAGATTATGTATTTGTTTTTGCATTGTAATGTTTATTACGTATGTTGATTATGTCATTCTTGGATTCCAACGATTTTACGTATTTAGATTATGTATTTGTTTTTGCATTGTAACGTTTATTACGTATGTTGATTATGTCGTTCTTGGATTCCAACGATTTTACGTATTTAGATTATGTATTTGTTTTTGCATTGTAATGTTTATTACGTATGTTGATTATGTCGTTCTTGGATTCCAACGATTTTACGTATTTAGATTATGTATTTGTTTTTGCATTGTAATGTTTATTACGTATGTTGATTATGTCGTTCTTGGATTCCAACGATTTTACGTATTTAGATTATGTATTTGTTTTTGCATTGTAACGTTTATTACGTATGTTGATTATGTCGTTCTTGGATTCCAACGATTTTACGTGATTTAGATTATGTATTTGTTTTTGCATTGTAATGTTTATTACGTATGTTGATTATGTCGTTCTTGGATTCCAACGATTTTACGTATTTAGATTATGTATTTGTTTTTGCATTGTAATGTTTATTACGTATGTTGATTATGTCATTCTTGGATTCCAACGATTTTACGTATTTAGATTATGTATTTGTTTTTGCATTGTAACGTTTATTACGTATGTTGATTATGTCGTTCTTGGATTCCAACGATTTTACGTATTTAGATTATGTATTTGTTTTTGCATTGTAATGTTTATTACGTATGTTGATTATGTCGTTCTTGGATTCCAACGATTTTACGTATTTAGATTATGTATTTGTTTTTGCATTGTAACGTTTATTACGTATGTTGATTATGTCGTTCTTGGATTCCAACGATTTTACGTATTTAGATTATGTATTTGTTTTTGCATTGTAACGTTTATTACGTATGTTGATTATGTCGTTCTTGGATTCCAACGATTTTACGTATTTAGATTATGTATTTGTTTTTGCATTGTAACGTTTATTACGTATGTTGATTATGTCGTTCTTGGATTCCAACGATTTTACGTATTTAGATTATGTATTTGTTTTTGCATTGTAACGTTTATTACGTATGTTGATTATGTCGTTCTTGGATTCCAACGATTTTACGTATTTAGATTATGTATTTGTTTTTGCATTGTAACGTTTATTACGTATGTTGATTATGTCGTTCTTGGATTCCAACGATTTTACGTATTTAGTTTATGCCGCTTTTGCGTCCGATGATCTTACGTATGTGGATTATGTTGTTCTCATATTCTGATGGTTCTAACATTCCCATGATTTTATGTATGTGGATTATGTCGTTCTTGTGTTTCGACATTATTACTTATGTTGATTGTCGTTCTTTCATCCCGCCGATTTTACGAATGTGGATTGTCATTCTTGCGTTCCAATGATCTTGCGTATTTAGATTATGTATTAGTTTTTGCATTGTAACGTTTATTACACATGTTGATTATGTCGTTCTTGGATTCCAACGATTTTACGTATTTAGATTATGTATTTGTTTTTGCATTGTAACGTTTATTACGTATGTTGATTATGTCGTTCTTGGATTCCAACGATCTTACGTATTTAGATTATGTATTTGTTTTTGCATTGTAACGTATATTACGTATGTTGATTATGTCGTTCTTGGATTCCAACGATTTTACGTATTTAGTTTATGCCGCTTTTGCGTCCCGATGATCTTACGTATGTGGATTATGTTGTTCTCATATTCTGATGGTTCTAACATTCCCATGATTTTATGTATGTGGATTATGTCGTTCTTGTGTTTCGACATTATTACTTATGTTGATTGTCGTTCTTTCATCCCGCCGATTTTACGAATGTGGATTGTCATTCTTGTGTTCCAATGATCTTGCGTATTTTGATTATGTATTAGTTTTTGCATTGTAACGTTTATTACACATGTTGATTATGTCGTTCTTGGATTCCAACGATTTTACGTATTTAGTTTGTGCCGCTTTTGCGTCCTGACGATCTTACGTATGTGGATTATGTCGATCAGGCGGTCCGACAATTTTACTTTGATTGTCGTTCTTTCATCCCGACGATTTTACATATGTGGATCATGTTGTTCTTATGTTCCGATGATCTTACATATGTGGATTATGTCGTTGTTGCATTTAGAAGATTTTACTCATGTTGATTGACATTCTTGTATTCCAACGATTTTAAGTATTTACATTATATCGGTCTTGTATCCTGGTGATTTTACGTATTTGGATCATGTTTTCCTTCCCGATGATCTTACGTATGTGGATTATGTCGTTGTTGCGTTTCGACATTATTAATTATGTTGATTGTCGTTCTTTCATCCCGGCGATTTTACGAATGTGGATTATGTCGTTCAGGCGGTCCGACGATTTTACTTATATAGATTGTCATTCTTGTGTCCAGACGGACTTGTGTAAACGTTCAGAAGATTTTACGCATGTTGATTATGTCATTCTTGCGTTCCAATGATCTTACGTATTTAGATGATGTATTTGTTTTTGCATTGTAATGTTTATTACGTATGTTGATTATGTCGTTCTTGGATTACACCGATTTTACGTATTTAGTTTATGCCGCTTTTGCGTCCCGACGATCTTACGTATGTGGATCATGTTGTTCTTGCATTCTGATGGTTCTAACATTCCAACGATTTTATGTATGTGGATTATGTCGATCAGGCGGTCCGACAATTTTACTTAGATTGTCGTTCTTTCATCCTGACGATTTTACATATGTGGATCATGTTGTTCTTATGTTCCGATGATCTTACGTATGTGGATTATGTCGTTGTTGCGTTTAGAAGATTTTACTCATGTTGATTGACATTCTTGCATTCCAATGATCTTACGTATTTAGATTATGCATTCGTTTCGGCATTGTAATGTTTATTACGCATGTTGATTATGTCGTTCTTGGATTCCAACGATTTTATGAATTTAGTTAATATCGGTCTTGTATCCTGGTGATTTTACGTATTTGGATCATGTTTTCCTTCCCAATGATCTTACGTATGTGGATTATGTCGTTGTTGCGTTTCGACATTATTAATTATGTTGATTGTCGTTCTTTCATCCCGGCGATTTTACGAATGTGGATTGTCATTCTTGTGTCCAGACGAACTTGTGTAAACGTTCTTGCGTTTAGAAGATTTTACGCATGTTGATTATGTCATTCTTGCGTTCCAATGATCTTACGTATTTAGATGATGTATTTGTTTTTGCATTGTAACGTTTATTACGTATGTTGATTATATCGTTCTTGGATTACACCGATTTTACTTATTTAGTTTATGCCGCTTTTGCGTCCCGACGATCTTACATATGTGGATCATGTTGTACTTACATTCTGATGGTTCTAACATTCCAACGATTTTATGTATGCAGATTATGTCGTTCCTGCGTCCAGACGATCTTATGTATACGTTCTTGCGTTTAGAAGATTTTACTCAGGTTGATTACGTCGTTTTGCATTCCAACGATCTTATATATTTAGATTGTCGTTCTTGCGTGCAGACGATTTTATGTATGTGGATCATGTTTTTTTTGTGTTATCATGACTCTAACATTCCACAGATCTTGTGTATGTTGATCATGTCATTCATGCTTTCCTCATCGGGACAATCTATTCATTCTTGAGTTCAAACATTTATTTCATACACTGGCGGCCAAAAGTTTGGAATAATGGACAGATTTTGCTGTTTGGGACTTTAATTCACCCAAAGTGTCATTCAGCTGATCACAAAGTATAATCAGGACCTTCCTGATATAAACAGCACCATCACTATTTAATAAAAGTCATTTTTGATCAAGTCCTTGACACCTTATCCTTGTGTAATCATGCTAAATTGATCATTTGATACTAGAAAATCACTTGCTGTTATATCAAACACAGCTGATATTTGATTCATTAAATGAAGCTTAACGTTGTCTTTGTGTTCGTTTTTGCAGTTGCACAGTTTGGAATAGACGGGCATGTCTTAAGGTCAATATCAGGTCAAAAATGGCAAATAAAATTAAAATAAAAAAAATGTCTCTAGAAACTCGGCCTTAGTAATGTTGCATTACATTTTTATGACAAAAATATGCTGCTAATAAATGGCCTGACTGACACCCAGCAAAAATCTTATTGTGAGCCCTGAAATGTAGTGTATCCCGTTAATATTTTGGACATTTGATTTGTTGTGTGAAAAATAGTTGCAATGGAGTTTTTATAGAAAATCTTTCACAGAACAGAAAACCGTATAGACTTAATACTTGTCAGTTTGATTCAATAGAGATGACTGGGGCGATGGACATGTCCTCCGTGTGAGCGCCGCTCCGAGCCGAGAGGTACCCCGCCATCCTGGTTTAATAGCTCGAGGCGTTTGGCTTGTAAAAGACACAATGGCAAGGAATTTACAGTGACAATGGAGCAAGATGCACTAGATCATGACAAAAGATGACCGCATAATAGACGCAGTCCATTGGGAAGCAGCAGTGGCATTATATTCACAGGGAGACACAGCGGGGAGTTTCCACGAGCCTACAGTGTGTTATTCAATAATCATCTTCAAAGCACCGAACAACAGCAAACATGTGTTGTGAATGTCCGGTACACCCTCAGATTAATTAGAGACGGACGGCTCGTGGTTAATGCACATAGTTAATTGTCTCGTCCCTCCTTTTCTGGGTTCCAGTGAGACACTTACAATGGAAGTCAATGGGGTTTAATCCGTAAACATTAAAATACTCACTGTTTCAAAAGTGTAGACACAAGACAATATGTGTGTAAACATGATTATAGTGCGATAAAATCGCTTACTAACTTTTATAATTTGTTATAAAAAAAATTACAACTTTGTTGCCATGACATTATTACGCTGTAAATCCTAAAACGAATGTAAAAATTATGATTTGAACATCTTTACAGTTAAAATAATAACAAAGCAAGTAATGCAAGTGCTTTATAAAAATTTTCAGTTTCACATTTCTGCCTTTTTAAACCCTCGACAAACTGGCCCCATTGACTTTCATTGTAAGTGCCTCACTGTGACCTCGATTTCTGCCTCTCAATATTTGCGGAATATTCCTTTAACCTTTGTGCGACCTTCGTGGATTTTTTGGTCATTTTCATTTATTTATTTATTAATCATTTTGCTGTGTTAGAAATTTTGGGGGCAATTTTGATATTTCAATCTCAGTTCCTATAATACATCTATAATACACCTTGTACACAATATAGTCACACTCGGGACCTCCAGGACAAAAATGTCCCCATTAAACCCATTAAAACTGTAATATTTGATCCCAGTGCCAATAAAGCATAAAATCATTAATATATGATATTATACTTTCATTCCGGAGCCCTGACTTCAAAATGTAAAGTTTTAATACTTTCCACCAGATGGCGCCATTTTTCTCATGCTTGGCCTATGGAGCAAATACAAGCTTTCCCCCTATTCTCTGTTTGCTGTATTATAGAGCACTACAGGCCAATTGAATACATGATGCAGATAAAATGTGGGTGTGTTTGTATGGATATCAGAGTGTGTTTTGTATGTGTGTATTGAGAAATGTGTGTGTGTGTGACGTGCAAAACAAAAGTGGCATCATGTAAAAAAACTGGCATTCAAAGGGTTAAAATCCTGCAAATGAATGAATATTTAGTAGTTATGATCAGGACTGATGTTGGTTAAAATAAATGATTCATTGAATGTGGAAAATAATATTAATATATAATATTATTATGGCAGTTTTTTGACGTGGACATTTTTGTCCTCGAAGGACCTCTTGAGTAACTTTATTTTTTTAATTGACGCACAAGGATTAACTTGACAAAGTGCCTAAAAACTGTAGCGCTCCTCCACGAGATCCTGAATGGAAATGGCGAGATGTGAAGCAATGGTACAAAAACGTCCATCTAGCGCATTTATACATAAAAAAACAAACAATTGATGGACTCAAAAATGCATAAATGTACTTTAATTTGTCATAATTACCGCCTTTACTGAACACAATATTTATATAAGATACAAGACACAATACGCCTTATGCCTTGGTATTTAAGTGGTACTCCAACACTTACCACATTGGCACTGCTAAACAACTATGGCACTGCCATGGTACTATTTTGTGAGCGTCTCTTTGTTGTTGTGCCATGAACATTAGCCATGACGACTATCCTAAATACTCCAACTTAGTTGACATATAATGAACAAAAAAAATTGTGTGTCCCTGTTAACATTGAACTTCATAACATTTCCACCTTATGTAAACGTATGGTAGATCGTGTATTGTAGATGTTTATTTGTAATCTTTTTTGTTGTCTCCAGTGTTTGTATGTTGGGTGGCTAATAAGATTATGTACGTTGAATTCGCAAAACTAACATTGTAGAGTTAGACGCATCCATCACCGCGCATTCAGATGCTAATGATAATGGATAATGTCTTAGCATTTCACTTTGTGCCAAAGTTTCAGTCTGCAGAATTAACGAGCTAATGCATGCGATAATTTAAAACGTTTATCACGTAAATTTTTCTTAATCGCCATTAACGCATTTGCCATTAATACAGCATAAACACTGGTGTGAATGGCGGAAACTTTGTAAAGAGTCCACACGAAGTCATTACTCTGACGCATACACCGCAGCACCAAAGGTCTTATACATGCTTAGCATAAAATAGCATAACGCGGCACTCCCATTGATATTCTATGGGCGGTACTGTCGTAATACTTTCCTATGATAGCGCTTGACACGCGTTGATGCTCTGATGTGAATCAAGAACGCAGCTTCACGATTGCTGTAGGAAAGCAGATAGCCACAGTCTGCTGGCAGATTAATAGTGTGGAGGATGTTTAAGAGATTTAATGCACATTGCAATGAACATGCAACCTGTCTGAGGACTCGTTCTTTCAATTACCGTAATTTCCGGACTATAAGCCGCAACTTTTTTCCCCACGCTTTGAACCTCGCGGCTTAAACAATGACGCGGCTAATATATGGATTTTTCCCGCTTTCAAATTTTATAAAAAAAAAAAAACATTCTGTGACGTGCTCAGTTTTTTGGCGGCGTGAAGCTTTCATTAGACCAATGAAATTGCCGAACGGGTTAAGGTCAAAACAACTTTTTTGTTTACTGTTTAGATTAAATCGAGCGGCTCAAACTTCCCATCATTCTGATTACGGTAGTCATTTTGTCACCCTCACCATGGCAAAGACATGGAGAAACGCATATGATGCTGCTTTCAAGTTGAAGGCGATTGATCTGGCTGCTGCACGGGAGCTTGGTCTTAATGAGTCGATGATAAGACGCTGGAAACAGCAGCGTGAGGAATTGACTCAGTGCAAAAACACAACTAAATCTGAGGCTATTCAACTCCGACACCGAAGGAGATGACTTCAAGGGTTTCAGTGCACAGGACGAGGAAGATAGTGACCAATGACTTTCTTGGTAGGCTACTGTTTACTGCAAATGTTTTATTACAAGCCGTGTGTGGCAGCGGGGGCGTGGTCAAGCGCCCGTCCGGGAGAGAAAAGCGGTAATTGCGCTTACACCTGCGCTAAATTATGTCTAACACCGGTGTCTAATTTCAAGTGCCCTGCTTCACGTGTCCTTCTTGGGAAAACTGTCACACGGGCACCAGTGTGACCATTTTCAGCAGGGCACTTGACGTTCCAGGTAAGGCTTTTAATGGCCACAGCAATGTTTACAATCAATTTTATAAAGTTTCTCAATTCTTCTATGCGCCAACACTAGATTGACGTGTGTCACTTTCTCAGCTCTGTGGCTGCTGCCTTTTTATGCCGCTCTCCCCATGCTTACTGAAATTAGACACCGGTGTTAAGACATAATTTAGCTCAGGTGTAAGCGCCCGGGCGCTTGACCACGCCCCCGCTGCCACACCGTGTTTCGTTAAAGCCTATTTATTTTTGTTACAAGCCTGAGTAAAGTTCATTTGTTTCAATGTACCGGTAGGCACCTGCGGCTTATAGACAGGTGCGGCTTATTTATGTTCAAAATAATATTTTATTTAAAAATCAGTGGGTGCGGCTTATATTCAGGTGCGCTCAATAGTCCGGAAATTACGGTAGTCAAACTTCCACTTAAACTTTGGGAAATGTTTAATGTTACTCAAATTGGTGCTATTTTAGTGCATATATAGTGTCAAATTTCAACACTTTCAAAATCTGCCATTAATCGCGATTTAGGCATTTTAATCCACTGACAGCAGTCGTTTTCATACAAAAATCTTGTCAAAATGAGTGGGGGGAAATGGCCCAAGTGTGTCATTTTTCATTTCAAACAGATTATATTCCCTGATAGGCTCTTGATTCATTCAACCGAATATAAACTGAACAGTTCTTCAGTCACCCGAGCACCTGAAACAATCATGTCATTGTTTTGCAGTAAAGCGCCACTTGTAATAGTTATCATACGAGATTCATCAGTCATGGCATTGTGTTTGTTCTGACTCCAGTCTTAACACATGACTGTGATATCATCACAGATGGCAAGTGATTTTTCTGTGACTTCCTGGTTTTCTTTGTTTATTCCAGGCAGATGAAAGTAGATGGAGACAATTGTGTTGAGTTTGAATGCAGACCTGTGCTCTGTTTAGAATAGTACTACCATTCGACTCTTGCGGTTTCTCCAGTATATAGTATTAAAATGGTGCACAGTATGCATGAAATACTTGAGCCAAAATGCATAGTCTACTGCTGACCACACACTGCGTAAACGAAATATTCCACAATGCAACGTGCTCAATATGACCTTCCATTTCCAGTGTGATGTATGAGCTCTGTCTTGACTTATTATTTCATCTGACTTCCAAAAGTGATGGCATTTATACACAAAATTGGATTAAAAATGCAAAACAGCCATTTTTATATCCAAGAAGTAAACCGGGCGTAAAACGTACATACACACCATTTATTTGCAATGCATTATGAAGGCAAAATGATGATAACTGGACACCACTCAATAAATTAGACATGAAAAATATGAAGTCTGCTTTTATCATTTCTGCGTGTACATTTTATCAAAAACATTTATCGTTGCATAATTTCATGTACTGTTTAAAACAAATTCTGTGCAGTATTAAGTAGTAAGATTGTATTCCATTCCGTACTTGAGTAATATCACACGAGCAGGAGTGCGATATGGCCTATATCAGCACTGCTGTATTCGACCACAGGACGAGTGCCGTTGGTAATTACAGCAGTGCTGATATAGAGCCATATAGCACGATTACGAGTGTGATATTTCTTATATACAACAGTTCAATGAACAAGTAAATAAAAAAAAAAATGAGGAATAAAAATGGACATGGACATAAAAACGCATTTGTGCATGGAAATACTTTATTACGCGACCGATCAGAATCTGCCGTTTCTGGTTAAAAACAAATGATGTGTCCAAACCTCCGTTAGTAATTCAAAAATGTCCCTTCAGAAATAGTATCACGTCTTGTGCTGTTTCTAACAAGTTATTGGATAAACAAGGATGTGAGTGTGTGTGTGTGTGTGTGTGTGTGTGAGAGAGAGAGAGAGATATGGAGTGTGTGTGATCACCTGTTGCCACTCCCAAGCAGAGATGCTGTCAGCTTTCTGAAGATCAGCTTTCTCAGTTGAAAAATAGCCGTTCAAGCGTGGTATTCCTCTCTGTTTCGTGGTCGAGTATGTAAACCGTATGTATCCAATGTGGAAAGAACGTAAAGAGGTATGCTCCTTCAGTTTGTGTAATTAATCAGTCTGTTGTGTCTCTCAGCTGTGATGAACCTTAATGCTGAAGTTGTCCATTTAAAGCCGTTTAAAGCTATTTCCTAAATTTAGTAGCGTAGTAGTAATACAAGCGATCATGAAGAGCTGTTGTATGTAAACAGCTGACACAGATTAACTTCACCACGTCACCAACTGGCTCATATTACACAAAAAAGTGTCTTTTGCCGCCACCTGCTGGCTAACATATCTAATGTAAAAATATATATACAAACAGTAGCTCTGAACACATCTGCACTGTTCTTACACTTGAACGTGCTAAGAAAGGGAATATGGCCAAGTTTGATTTTATGTTGACTTTAAAAACAGATGAATGCACAACCACTAGCCTTGGGTTTGATGCCTTTTTCTTGCTTAAGACTTTCCAGATGATTACCATATATATATATATATATATATATATATATATATATATATATGGCTGTCGATTTAACATGTTAATTCAGTGCGATTCGTTTTATTAAAAATAACGTGTTAAAAAAAATTACGCAATTAATCGCAATGCCACCGGACCATAATAACGAAGATTCCTGAGAAATGCAAGCTTGTAGTACCACCTGTTTACTCCAGGGGGCAGTAACTGAAACTTCAGCTGTATGAGCAACGCTTATGTGTTCTAAGTATTAAACTATATTTAACTTGACACAGTGTATATTGAATTATTGTTATATGAGGGGCTTTGGTGACCGCCCAAGCCAAATTTAATGCCACCGAATCAAAATCCTAATTTACATTTTGTGTTTCTGTGCCTGTGCTGTTTTTGTGTGCACTTCTGTGAGTGTACATTAGAGAGTGTGATCGATAGTGTGTGCTGGTGTAGAGTCTCTCAAGGGATTTTATGACCTCCTGCTCGCCATCAGATGTCTTTCTCTGCCCATTTCACTATGCAGTCATGATTTGATGATCTTCCATTCAGTGTGGGCGTATACTCTCACTCTCTCATGTATTACAGTGTGGGGGTGAAGAACACATGTCTGTCTTACGTGACCACACATTATGTGTTCTTTATGTTGCTGCATTTAGGAGGTGATGCATTGCGTGTAATGTACATGCAAATTGTGGGTGGGGCGGCCCATTTCCTTTGGTTGTAGCTAATGTCTTCATAACTAGTGATTGACCCGCTTTACAGAATATTGGCCAGGCTGATTAATTATTCATTAATCTGTACATGAATAGATCAAATTTCGAATCACTTTGCCATGTCAATAGATAATGCACACTTTAGTGCGTCAGTGCCACGATAAACGTTGTACCCCTAGTAAATATTGTGTATAATTAATGTTGATTTCCAGAATTTTGTGCATGACGTGTTTATTATGATTGCAGGAGTGTTGATTATTCATATTTTGAGATGTTGCATCAGAAATTAGCATAATTCAGATTTAAAGTAATGTCCAGCATCATCCAATCACAGCCAACCATGTTCAAATAAAACTTTATAAATGTTGAATCTATGTACCGATGATCATCGTCCCATGTGTGTCAAACATGTTGAGTGATCCAAACATCATCTGCAGCCTGAAACTGAACTTTTGATCAGATTTTAGGAGTGAACGCACTATAGGATGCTCCCTTGCTCCCTATTTAGTGCGTGACTTAACCTCCAGTGTGCTGTCTGTCTGCACTGGTCTCAGAACAGTTATAGGAGAGCTATAGGATGCTCCCTTGCTCCCTATTTAGTGCGTGACTTAACCTCCAGTGTGCTGTCTGTCTGCACTGGTCTCAGAACAGTTATAGGAGAGCTATAGGATGCTCCCTTGCTCCCTATTTAGTGCATGACTTAACCTCCAGTGTGCTGTCTGTCTGCACTGGTCTCAGAACAGTTATAGGAGAGCTATAGGATGCTCCCTTGCTCCCTATTTAGTGCATGACTTAACCTCCAGTGTGCTGTCTGTCTGCACTGGTCTCAGAACAGTTATAGGAGAGATATAGGATGCTCCCTTGCTCCCTATTTAGTGCATGAGCTTAACCTCCAGTGTGCTGTCTGTCTGCACTGGTCTCAGAACAGTTATAGGAGAGCTATAGGATGCTCCCTTGCTCCCTATTTAGTGCATGACTTAACCTCCAGTGTGCTGTCTGTCTGCACTGGTCTCAGAACAGTTATAGGAGAGCTATAGGATGCTCCCTTGCTCCCTATTTAGTGCATGACTTAACCTCCAGTGTGCTGTCTGTCTGCACTGGTCTCAGAACAGTTATAGGAGAGCTATAGGATGCTCC